>NW_025752138.1:0-13350 GCF_021184085.1 Oncorhynchus gorbuscha | reverse complement strand
ATGTGACAGTACAGTACAGTAAGGCTATGTGACAGTACAGTACAGTAAGGCTATGTGACAGTACAGTACAGTAAGGCTATGTGACAGTACAGTACAGTAAGGCTATGTGACAGTACAGTACAGTAAGGCTATGTGACAGTACAGTACAGTAAGGCTATGTGACAGTACAGTACAGTAAGGCTATGTGACAGTACAGTAAGGCTATGTGACAGTACAGTACAGTAAGGCTATGTGACAGTACAGTAAGGCTATTGAAACCTGTGACAGTACAGTACAGTAAGGCTATGTGACAGTACAGTAAGGCTATTGAACCCTGTGACAGTACAGTACAGCTAATAACAGACCGTGATGCTAATGCTTACCTATCCTGGTCAATAACAGATAGTGATGCTAATGCTTACCTATCCTGGCCAATAACAGATAGTGATGCTAATGCTTACCTATCCTGGTCAATAACAGACAGTGATGCTAATGCTTACCTATCCTGGTCAATAACAGACAGTGATGCTAATGCTTACCTATCCTGGTCAATAACAGACAGTGATGCTAATGCTTACCTATCCTGGTCAATAACAGACAGTGATGCTAATGCTTACCTATCCTGGTCAATAACAGACAGTGATGCTAATGCTTACCTATCCTGGTCAATAACAGACAGTGATGCTAATGCTTACCTATCCTGGTCAATAACAGACAGTGATGCTAATGCTTACCTATCCTGGTCAATAACAGACAGTGATGCTAATGCTTACCTATCCTGGTCAATAACAGACAGTGATGCTAATGCTTACCTATCCTGGTCAATAACAGACAGTGATGCTAATGCTTACCTATCCTGGTCAATAACAGACAGTGATGCTAATGCTTACCTATCCTGGTCAATAACAGACAGTGATGCTAATGCTTACCTATCCTGGTCAATAACAGACAGTGATGCTAATGCTTACCTATCCTGGTCAATAACAGACAGTGATGCTAATGCTTACCTATCCTGGTCAATAACAGACAGTGATGCTAATGCTTACCCATCCTGGTCAATAACAGATAGTGATGCTAATGCTTACCTATCCTGGTCAATAACAGACAGTGATGCTAATGCTTACCTATCCCATCAATAACAGATAGTGATTAATGCTTACCTATCCTGGTCAATAACAGACAGTGATGCTAATGCTTACCTATCCTGGTCAATAACAGACAGTGATGCTAATGCTTACCCTATCTGGTCAATAACAGACAGTGATGCTAATGCTTACCTATCCTGGTCTATAACAGACAGTGACCTATCCTGGTCAATAACAGACAGTGATGCTAATGCTTACCTATCCTGGTCAATAACAGACAGTGATGCTAATGCTACCTATCTGGTCAATAACAGACAGTGATGCTAATGCTTCCCTGGTCAGTAACAGACAGTGATGCTAATGCTTACCTATCCTGGTCAGTAACAGACAGTGAGCTAATGATGCTAGTGATGCTTACCTATCCTGGTCAATAACAGACAGTGATGCTTACCTATCCTGGTCAATAACAGACAGTGATGCTATCCTGGTCAATAACAGACAGTGATGCTAATGCTTACCTATCCTGGTCAGTAACAGACAGTGATGCTAATGCTTACCTATCCTGGTCAATAACAGACAGTGATGCTAATGCTTACCTATCCTGGTCAATAACAGACAGTGATGCTAATGCTTACCTATCTGGTCAATAACAGACAGTGATGCTAATGCTTACCTATCCTGGTCAATAACAGACAGTGATGCTAATGCTTACCTATCCTGGTCTTAACAGACAGTGATGCTAATGCTTACCTATCCTGGTCTAACATGGTGCTAATGTTTACCTATCCTGGAACAGACAGTGATGCTAATGCTTACCAGGATCCTGGTCTGGCCTGATCCAGACGCTGAAAGCGCTGGATCAGGCTGAAGGTAAGACGAGGAGAATCCACCAGGATCACTATGTCAGCTGGCCTGAGGAACATGCGGAGACAGGAGAACCCGGTCAGGTATGTCAGCTATGGCCTGAGTCGCTACAGACAAAGGATCTGCTGGAAAGATAAGACAGGAGAACCAGGATCACTATGTCAGCTATGGCCTGAGTCGTACAGACAAAAGGATCTGCTGGAAAGAGGGTAAGACAGGAGAACCCGGGTCACTATGTCAGCTGTGGCCTGAGTCGTACAGACAAAGGATCTGCTGGAAAGAGGGTAAGACAGGAGAACCCGGGTCACTATGTCAGCTATGGCCTGAGTCGTACAGACAAAAGGATCTGCTGGAAAGAGGGTAAGACAGGAGAACCCGGGTCACTATGTCAGCTGTGGCCTGGAGGATCTGCTGGAAAGGGTAAGACAGGAGAACCCGGGTCACTATGTCAGCTGTGGCCTGAGTCGTACAGACAAAAGGATCTGCTGGAAAGAGGGTAAGACAGGAGAACCCGGGTCACTATGTCAGCTATGGCCTATGGATCTGCTGTCACTAGTCGTACAGACAGAAAAGGATCTGCTGGAAAGAGGGTAAGACAGGAGAACCCGGGTCACTATGTCAGCTATGGCCTGAGTCGTACAGACAAAAGGATCTGACAGGAGAACCCGGGTCACTATGTCAGCTGTGGCCTGAGGTAAGACAGGAGAACCCGGGTCACTATGTCAGCTATGGCCTGAGTCGTACAGACAAAAGGATCTGCTGGAAAGAGGGTAAGACAGGAGAACCCGGGTCACTATGTCAGCTGTGGCCTGAGTCGTACAGACAAAAGGATCTGCTGGAAAGAGGGTAAGACAGGAGAACCCGGGTCACTATGTCAGCTGTGGCCTGAGTCATACAGACAAACAGCTCCACTGCAGGACAACCAGACAGCGGGAGAAAATAACATCAGAAAACAATATGAATGTAGATAAGTAGAGGAAACAGTCGGTCACAGTCCATGAATGACAACGTGAATATCGTGAGACTTTTGGTGTGCAGATTTGGTCCAAGACAACAACATAAATGCAAAACGCTCTTCAAAATACAGGAAACGAAAGGAACCTTTCCAGACGGCCATTTTCAAGGTCCGTTTTTATTGAACATTCAGAACTATATAGAACAGAGAGAAACGACATCACACGGCGGACGCATCACGTGAAGGACAGAGACAGTAAGCTGTCTGTTTGTAAACACTAAAGCCTGTTGCTGTACCTTCCCAGATACAGTGCTGTTTATTAACATCTCTTTGTCTTTGAGAAGGCAGAGCCAGAAAAACGTGGTAGAAGAGACTCTACCACGGTGGGATGCTGTCCAGACCAGGCAGACTTCAGCTTAGAGTGCCTGGGAAAATGACCTCTCTAGAAGCCAGCTCTGGGAGAGATAAGAGTTTTAGTTGTTAAACACACACACACATACACACACATGCATGCACACACACACTCCAACACACTGGGCTAATGGAAGGACTCCACAGCAGTCAGTAAATCAGGTTTAGGGAGGACGACAACAGCAGTCAGTAAATCAGGTTTAGGGAGGACGACAACAGCAGTCAGTAAATCAGGTTTAGGGAGGACGACAACAGCAGTCAGTAAATCAGGTTTAGGAAGGATTCCACGGCAGTCAGTAAATCAGGTTTAGGGAGGACGACAGCAGCAGTCAGTAAATCAGGTTTAGGGAGGACGACAACAGCAGTCAGTAAATCAGGTTTAGGGAAGACGACAACAGCAGTCAGTAAATCAGGTTTAGGGAGGACGACAACAGCAGTCAGTAAATCAGGTGTAGGGAGGACGACAACAGCAGTCAGTAAATCAGGTTTAGGGAGGACGACAACAACAGTCAGTAAATCAGGTTTAGGGAGGACGACAACAGCAGTCAGTAAATCAGGTTTAGGGAGGACGACAACAGCAGTCAGTAAATCAGGTTTAGAGAGGACGACAACAGCAGTCAGTAAATCAGGTTTAGGGAGGACGACAACAGCAGTCAGTAAATCAGATTTAGGGAGGACGACAACAGCAGTCAGTAAATCAGGTTTAGGAAGGATTCCACAGCAGTCAATAAATCAGGTTTAGGGAGGACGACAACAGCAGTCAGTAAATCAGGTTTAGGGAGGACGACAACAGCAGTCAGTAAATCAGGTTTAGGAAGGATTCCACAGCAGTCAGTAAATCAGGTTTAGGGAGGACGACAGCAGCAGTCAGTTTAACGACAACAGGTTTAGGGGAGGACGACAACAGCAGTCAGTAAATCAGGTTTAGGGAGGACGACAACAGCAGTCAGTAAATCAGGTTTAGGGAGGACGACAACAGCAGTCAGTAAATCAGGTTTAGGGAGGACGACAACAGCAGTCAGTAAATCAGGTTTAGGGAGGACGACAACAGCAGTCAGTAAATCAGGTTTAGGGAGGACGACAACAGCAGTCAGTAAATCAGGTTTAGGAGGACGACAACAGCAGTCAGTAAATCAGGTTTAGAGAGGACGACAACAGCAGTCAGTAAATCAGGTTTAGGGAGGACGACAACAGCAGTCAGTAAATCAGGTTTAGGGAGAACGACAACAGCAGTCAGTAAATCAGGTTTAGGAAGGATTCCACAGCAGTCAGTAAATCAGGTTTAGGGAGGACGACAACAGCAGTCAGTAAATCAGGTTTAGGAAGGATTCCACAGCAGTCAGTAAATCAGGTTTAGGGAGGACGACAACAGCAGTCAGTAAATCAGGTTTAGGAAGGATTCCACGGCAGTCAGTAAATCAGGTTTAGGGAGGACGACAACAGGAGTCAGTAAATCAGGTTTAGGGAGGACGACAACAGCAGTCAGTAAATCAGGTTTAGGGAGGACGACAACAGCAGTCAGTAAATCAGGTTTAGGGAGGACGACAACAGCAGTCAGTAAATCAGGTTTAGGGAGGACGACAACAGCAGTCAGTAAATCAGGTTTAGGGAGGACGACAACAGCAGTCAGTAAATCAGGTTTAGGGAGGACGACAACAGCAGTCAGTAAATCAGGTTTAGGGAGGACGACAACAGCAGTCAGTAAATCAGGTTTAGGGAGGACGACAACAGCAGTCAGTAAATCAGGTTTAGGGAGGACGACAACAGCAGTCAGTAAATCAGGTTTAGGGAGGACGACAACAGCAGTCAGTAAATCAGGTTTAGGGAGGACGACAACAGCAGTCAGTAAATCAGGTTTAGGGAGGACGACAACAGCAGTCAGTAAATCAGGTTTAGGGAGGACGACAACAACAGTCAGTAAATCAGGTTTAGGGAGGACGACAACAGCAGTCAGTAAATCAGGTTTAGGGAGGACGACAACAGCAGTCAGTAAATCAGGTTTAGGGAGGGCGACAACAGCAGTCAGTAAATCAGGTTTAGGGAGGACGACAACAGCAGTCAGTAAATCAGGTTTAGGAGGACGACAACAGCAGTCAGTAAATCAGGTTTAGGGGAGGACGACAACAGCAGTCAGTAAATCAGGTTTAGGGAGGACGACAACAGCAGTCAGTAAATCAGGTTTAGGGAGGACGACAACAGCAGTCAGTAAATCAGGTTTAGGGAGGACGACAACAGCAGTCAGTAAATCAGGTTTAGGGAGGACGACAACAGCAGTCAGTAAATCAGGTTTAGGGAGGACGACAACAGCAGTCAGTAAATCAGGTTTAGGGAGGACGACAACAGCAGTCAGTAAATCAGGTTTAGGGAGGACGACAACAGTAGTCAGTAAATCAGGTTTAGGGAGGACGACAACAGCAGTGTAGAGGACCATCACCTCTCTCAAGACATTCCTTTATATAACATAACTCAGTGTATTGTAGTGTAGTGTAGTGTAGTGTAGTGTAGTGTAGTGTAGTGTAATGTATTGTAGTGTAGTGTATGGTAATGTATTGTAAAGTAGTGTATTGTATGGTAATGTATTGTAAAGTAGTGTATTGTATGGTAATGTATTGTAAAGTAGTGTATTGTATGGTAATGTATTGTAAAGTAGTGTAGTGTATGGTAATGTATTGTAAAGTAGTGTATTGTAATGTAGGGTATTATATTGTAATGTAGGGTATTGTATTGTGATGTATTGTATTGTAATGTATTGTATTGTGATGTATTGTATTGTATGGTAATGTATTGTAAAGTAGTGTAGTGTATGGTAATGTATTGTAAAGTAATGTATTGTAATGTATTGTATTGTGATGTATTGTATTGTATTGTATTATATTGTAATGTAGGGTATTGTGATGTATTGTAATGTATTGTGATGTATTGTATTGTAATGTATTGTATGGTAATGTAATGTAGTGTATTATTTTGTAATGTAGGGTATTGTATTGTGATGTATTGTAATGTATTGTAAGATACTGTATTGTAATGTATTGTAGTGTAATGCATTGTATTGTATTGTATTGTAAGACATTGTATTGTAATGTATTGTATTGTAGTGCATTGTAATGTATTGTATTGTAATGTAATGTATTGTAATGCAATGTATTGCATTGTATTGTATGGGGATGTATTGCATGGTCATGGATTGTATTGTAATGTATTGAATTGTAATATGGTGTATGGTAATGTATGGTATGTGAATGTATTGTATTGTAATATATTGTATTGCATTGTATTGTATGGTAATGTATTGTATCGTAATGTAGTGTATTGCCATGTATTGTATTGTATGGTGATGTATTGCATGGTCATGTATTGTATTGTAATGCATTGTAGTGCATTGTATTGTAATGTATTATAATCTATTGTAATGTAGTGTAATGTTTTATAATGTATTATAATGTATTGTATTGTAATGTAGTGTAATGTATTGTAATGTATTGCATTGTAATGTATTGCATTGTAATGTAGTGTAATGTATTGTAATGTAATGTAGTGTAATGTATTGTAATGTCTTGTATTGCATGGTATTGTAATTGTATTGTATGGCAATGTAATGTAATGTATGGTAATGTAATGTAATAATGTATTGTATTGTATGGTAATGTATTGTAATGTAGTGTATTATATTGTAATGTATTGTATTATATTGTATTGTAATGTAATGTAATGTATGGTAATGTAATAATGTATTGTATTATATTGTATTGTAATGTAATGTAATGTATGGTAATGTAATTGTATTGTATTATATTGTAATGTAATGTAATGTCATGTCATGTAATGTGTGGTAATGTAATAATGTATTGTATTGGGGCAGTGCAGACAGTGGGGCTGTATTACCAGTGAAGTGATAGAAGTGATGGATGTTCTGTGAAGTTCAAACACCTTCCAGACATCAAACAATCAACTTTTATAAAACAACTACATTCAAATAATGGACTTTTGTCATTTGTAATAGTAATGAATTATCTAAAGATTAATTTATTGATGTTCGTCCTCTGAGGATTACCTTGCTGGCTCAGGTTTGTTTAAATTTGCCTTCGATTCTCTGAATAATCAATTCAAAGGAGAGGAGAGGAGAGGAGAGGAGAGGAGAGGAGAGGAGAGGAGAGGAGAGGAGAGGAGAGGAGAGGAGAGGAGAGGAGAGGAGAGGAGAGGAGAGTTGTTATGGGAGCTTCTTCTTTTATTTAAAGGTTAAAGTGAAACACTCTAGAGGACATTAAGTAGTGAGTAAAGACCTGCAGGGGACAAACTAAACTACAACCGTGGTTGTCACGAGTCCCCATCACCATGACACAGCAGAATCCCAATGTCAAAGCGGAGGCCTGGGAGACTCCTACATGTCCTAATTTCAGGGATCCTGAAGAAAAGCCACTTGAAGTTAAGTGAGAAGTTTACTCTTGGTTTTCTGCCCAGGATGGTCGGCTGGCTCTCAGTTGAAAGCCTCAGTGTGTGGACCCTGTTTGAGCTGCACATGAAAGAGCAAAGCAGCTGATGGCTTCAGTTTCAGACTACACATCAAACCCAGTAGCACGGTCCCAGACTACACATCAAACCCAGCAGCACGGTCCCAGACTACACATCAAACCCAGCAGCACGGTCCCAGACTACACATCAAACCCAGCAGCACGGTCCCAGACTACACATCAAACCCAGCAGCACGGTCCCAGACTACACATCAAACCCAGCAGCACGGTCCCAGATTACACATCAAACCCAGCAGCACGGTCCCAGACTACACATCAAACCCAGCAGCACGGTCCCAGACTACACATCAAACCCAGCAGCACGGTCCCAGACTACACATCAAACCCAGCAGCACGGTCCCAGACTACACATCAAACCCAGCAGCACGGTCCCAGACTACACATCAAACCCAGCAGCACGGTCCCAGACTACACATCAAACCCAGCAGCACGGTCCCAGACTACACATCAAACCCAGCAGACTGGGCCGGGCTGGACAGACAGACTACACATCAAACCCAGCAGACTGGGCCGGGCTGGACAGACAGACTACACATCAAACCCAGCAGCACGGTCCCAGACTACACATCAAACCCAGCAGACAGTCTAGACAAGACAGTCTAGACAAGACAGTCTAGACAGACAGACAGACAGACAGACAGACAGACAGACAGACAGACAGACAGACAGACAGACAGACAGACAGACAGACAGACAGACAGACAGACAGACAGACAGACAGACAGACAGACAGACAGACAGACAGACAGACAGACAGACAGACAGACAGACAGACAGACAGACAGACAGACAGACAGACAGACAGACAGACAGACAGACAGACAGACAGACAGACAGACAGACAGACAGACAGACAGACAGACAGACAGACAGACAGACAGACAGACAGACAGACAGACAGACAGACAGACAGACAGACAGACAGACAGACAGACAGACAGACAGACAGACAGACAGACAGACAGACAGACAGACAGACAGACAGACAGACAGACAGACAGACAGACAGACAGACAGACAGACAGACAGACAGACAGACAGACAGACAGACAGACAGACAGACAGACAGACAGACAGACAGACAGACAGACAGACAGACAGACAGACAGACAGACAGACAGACAGACAGACAGACAGACAGACAGACAGACAGACAGACAGACAGACAGACAGACAGACAGACAGACAGACCTCAATGGGACACATTCCATCTGGTCGGGCCAAGACTGCTGCTGAGAGCGCAAGGTGAATGTTTAGCCTGTGTCTCTGTGGCTGACCTAACGGCAGAGGAGAGCTGACTAACTACAGGCCCCCCCGTTAGGTCCCGTTCTACAGTAATAATAACAGCCTGTAAAGTAATTATCAACCCATTACACAACATTCATACAAAGGTTATTTGATGTCAAGTTTAACCAAAACCAAATGGAGCCTAGTCATTAGAGTGGTGGGGCTGAGGCACATAAGCTCCACTATAAAAACAAAATACCAATACAAAGACAAACTGATGTAATATTTTTGCTGCCACATTGGAGTGGAATCTGAGATCATGCTACAGGCGTGTGGCTTCTCGTGTCAACGCTGGAATATTCGTATGTAGAGTTGTGAGGGATTGACCCGCAGGTGTCCATATCATAGTTTCACTGAGCTATGTTATAACACAACACAATAAGACAATAACACAACTCCATAAGACAATAACACAACTCCATAAGACAATAACACAACTCCATAAGACAATAACACAACTCAATAAGACAATAACACAACTCCATAAGACAATAACACAACTCAATAAGACAATAACACAACTCCATAAGACAATAACACAACTCCATAAGACAATAACACAACTCCATAAGACAATAACACAACTCCATAAGACAATAACACAACTCCATAAGACAATAACACAACTCCATAAGACAATAACACAACTCCATAAGACAATAACACAACTCCATAAGACAATAACACAACTCCATAAGACAATAACACAACTCCATAAGACAATAACACAACTCCATAAGACAATAACACAACTCCATAAGACAATAACACAACTCAATAAGACAATAACACAACTCAATAAGACAATAACACAACACAATAACACAACTCTCCACACCCCCACAAGACAATAACAACTCTCCACACCACCACAACAAGACAATAACACAACTCCATAAGACAATAACACAACTCCATAAGACAATAACACAACTCCATAAGACAATAACACAACTCCATAAGACAATAACACAACTCCATAAGACAATAACACAACTCCATAAGACAATAACACAACTCCATAAGACAATAACACAACTCCATAAGACAATAACACAACTCCATAAGACAATAACACAACTCCATAAGACAATAACACAACTCTCCACACCACCACAACAAGACAATAACACAACTCAATAAGACAATAACACAACTCAATAAGACAATAACACAACTCCATAAGACAATAACACAACTCCATAAGACAATAACACAACTCCATAAGACAATAACACAACTCCATAAGACAATAACACAACTCCATAAGACAATAACACAACTCCATAAGACAATAACACAACTCAATAAGACAATAACACAACTCTCCACACCACCACAACAAGACAATAACACAACTCAATAAGACAATAACACAACACCATAAGACAATAACACAACTCCATAAGACAATAACACAACTCCATAAGACAATAACACAACTCCATAAGACAATAACACAACTCCATAAGACAATAACACAACTCCATAAGACAATAACACAACTCCATAAGACAATAACACAACTCAATAAGACAATAACACAACTCAATAAGACAATAACACAACTCTCCACACCACCACAACAAGACAATAACACAACTCAATAAGACAATAACACAACTCAATAAAACAATAACACAACTCCATAAGACAATAACACAACTCCATAAGACAATAACACAACTCCATAAGACAATAACACAACTCCATAAGACAATAACACAACTCCATAAGACAATAACACAACTCCATAAGACAATAACACAACTCCATAAGACAATAACACAACTCCATAAGACAATAACACAACTCCATAAGACAATAACACAACTCCATAAGACAATAACACAACTCCATAAGACAATAACACAACTCCATAAGACAATAACACAACTCAATAAGACAATAAAAACAACTCTCCACACCCCCACAATACGACATTAACACAACTCTCCTCACCTCCACAATAAGACAATAAAAACAACTCTCCACACCCCCACAATAAGACAATAACACAACTCTCCTCACCTCCACAATAAGACAATAACACAACTCTCCTCACCTCCACAATAAGACAATAACACAACTCTCCTCACCTCCACAATAAGACAATAACACAACTCTCCTCACCTCCACAATAAGACAATAACACAACTCTCCTCACCTCCACAATAAGACAATAACACAACTCTCCACACCCCCACCATAAGACAATAACACAACGCTCCTCACCTCCACAATAAAACAATAACACAACTCTCCACACCCCCACCATAAGACAATAACACAACGCTACTCACCTCCACAATAAAACAATAACACAACTCTCCACACCCCCACAATAAGACAATAACACAACTCTCCACACCCCCACAATAAGACAATAACACAACTCTCCACACCCCCACAAGCCAATAACACAACTCTCCACACCCCCACAAGCCAATAACACAACTCTCCACACCCCCACAAGCCAATAACACAACTCTCCACACCCCCACAATAAGACAATAACACAACTCTCCACACCCCACAACAAAACAATAACACAACTCTCCACACCCCACAAGCCAATAACACAACTCTCCACACCCCCACAAGCCAATAACACAACTCTCCACACCCCCACAATACGACAATAACACAACTCTCCTCACCTCCACAATGAGACAATAACACAACTCTCCACAACCCAATAACACAACTCTCCACACCCCCACAATAAGACAATAACACAACTCTCCACACCCCCACAAGCCAATAACACAACTCTCCACACCCCCACAATACGACAATAACACAACTCTCCTCACCTCCACAATGAGACAATAACACAACTCTCCACAACCCAATAACACAACTCTCCACAACCCCACAAGCCAATAACACAACTCTCCAAACCACCACAATAAGACAATAACACAACTCTCCACACCACCACAACAAGACAATAACAACTCTCCACACCCCCACAATAAGACAATAACACCACTCTCCACACCCCCACAAGCCAATAACACAACTCTCCACACCACCACAACAAGACAATAACAACTCTCCACACCCCTACAACAAGACAATAACACAACTCTCCACACCCCCACAAGCCAATAACACAACTCTCCACACCCCCACAAGCCAATAACACAACTCTCCACACCCCCACAATAAGACAATAACACAACTCTCCACACCCCCACAATAAGACAATAACACCACTCTCCACACCCCCACAATAAGACAATAACACAACTCTCCACACCCCCACAATAAGACAATAACACAACTCTCCACACCCCCACAATAAGACAATAACACAACTCTCCACACCCCCACAATAAGACAATAACACAACTCCACAAGCCAATAACACTACTCTCCAAACCACCACAACAAGACAATAACACAACTCTCCTCACCTCCACAATAAGACAATAACACAACTCTCCACACCCCCACAATAAGACAATAACACCACTCTCCACGCCACCACAAGACAATAACACAACTCTCCACACCCCCACAATAAGACAATAACACAACTCTCCACACCACCACAAGACAATAACACAGCTCTCCACACCACCACAAACAGGTTGTGTATACATTTTTACCACAAAGACAATAAGACTGGAACTCTCCACACAAAGACTGGAGATGAAGACAAGTTACTGTCTATTCCACACCACCACAAGAATGTAAACATATGTTCCCCATGTCAATAAAGCCCTTTGAATTGAAATGAATTAAAGAAAGACAGGAGATGATGACATAAGTTACTGTCTAGACAGAGATTTGGCAATGTAAACATATGACAGTCAATAAAGACTTTGAAGAAAGATTGACAAAGACAGAGACAGAGACAGAGACAGAGACAGAGACAGAGACAGAGACAGAGACAGAGACAGAGACAGAGACAGAGACAGAGACAGAGACAGAGACAGAGACAGAGACAGAGACAGAGACAGAGACAGAGACAGAGACAGAGACAGAGACAGAGAGAGAGAGAGAGAGAGAGAGAGAGAGAGAGAGAGAGAAAGAGAGAGAGAGAGAGAGAGAGAGAGAGAGAGAGAGAGAGAGAGAGAGAGAGAGAGAGAGAGAGAGAGAGAGAGAGAGAGAGAGAGAGAGATCTATCCTCTTTAGATCATTTTATAACAGCAGCTTTCTCCTTCATACCAGAACCACAGATGTTTTCCTGACCTGGCTGAATAAATAAATACCACATATACTGTGTGTG
>NW_025752137.1:0-13351 GCF_021184085.1 Oncorhynchus gorbuscha | reverse complement strand
GTCCTGCAGATCAAGCAGCCTGAATAAATACAGTGTCTGTGTTGACAGTTAGAAACACATTCAGCTTTCCAGATCAAGAGAAACGTCTGGCCCTGCTCATACATATCTTTTCTCTGAAATGCTTTTGGTAAATGTAATTTATGTGGTTTAGAAATCAGTTCACCACGGTGTGTTTTTAAATAACTAAACTCATCTTTTGTAATTTCATCCCCTAACAGATCACTATGAGATTCTTTATGACAACCATAACCTCTCTGTACCACACACTTGACCTCCACTACCTCAATAATAAACTACACTTTACACTTTACCCCCACTACCTCAATAATAACCTACACTTTACCCCCACTACCTCAATAATAACCTACACTTTACCTCCACTACCTCAATAATAACCTACACTTTACCTCCACTACCTCAATAATAACCTCCACTTTACACTTTACCTCCCCTACCTCAATAATAACCTACACTTTACCTCCCCTACCTCAATAATAACCTACACTTTACCTCCCCTTACCTCAATAACCTACACTTACACTTTACCCACTACCTCAATAATAACCTACACTTTACCTACACTCCTAAAGCACTTCCTGTGATTAATAGGGAAAGAGAGAGAGACAAATCTCCAGCACCTGAGGAGTTAACTTAACCTTTCTCTCTGTGCCACGATAAGCTATGGTCTTCAGCTCTGTGTGTGTGTGTATTGCAATGGGTTCATTTCGTTCTAAAGTGGTCAGGGGTACAGGGTTGTGGAAAAGGAAAGATGTTGAATCTCCCTGTCACTGGTAACCTCTAGAGAGGCAATGCATGGTGGTCTGGATGGAGGGAGGGAGGGATGGATGACATTATGGTGTGTATGATTGTCACAAACACACACACCCACTGTTCCGTGGAACAATGGAGTGTCTCCCTAAATCCTCCCCTTTCCCATTGGCAGGGTGAGTTTGGTTCCCATATCTTCCAAGTACACGTTGCACTGTTCCTAATCTGACCTATTGTTAGAGGACGCGTCGGCGCTCGCCCATACGTGTCCCACTTTGTGACACCTCTCAGATCCCACACCTAGAGACCTAGTTCGAATCACCACACACACAAACTTATGGGCATTAATATGGAGTTGCCCCCCCCTTCACTGCTATAACAGCCTCCACTCTTCTGGGAAGGCTTTCCACTAGATGTTGGAACATTGCTGCTATAACAGCCTCCACTCTTCTGGGAAGGTTTTCTACTAGATGTTGGAACATTGCTGCTATAACAGCCTCCTCTCTTCTGGGAAGGCTTTCCAGTAGATGTTGGAACATTGCTGCAGGGACTTGCTTCCATTCAACCACAAGAGCATTAGTGAGTTTCGACACTGTTGTTGGGCGATTAGGCCTGGCTAGCAGTCAGCGTTCCAATTAATCCCAAAGGTGTTTGATGGGGTTGAGGTCAGGGCTCTGTGCAGGCCAGTCAAGTTCTTCCACACCTATCTCGACAAACCATTTCTGTAATGACCTCACGGGGGCATTGTCCTGCTGAAACAGGAAAGGGCCTCCCTCAATCTCTTCCCCAAACTGTTGCCACAAAGTTGGAAGCATAGAATCGTCTAGAATGTCATTGTACTGGCAGGTTCAATTTTGAGGGCCGATGGCAGTATTCAATATTTTGGATGACTGACGTGCCCAAAGTAACTGCCTGTTACTCAGGCCCAGAAGCTTGGATATGCATATAGTTGGTAGTATTGTATAGAAAACACTCTTGACGTTTCTAAAACGTTTACAATAATGTCTGTGAGTATAACAGAACTGATATGGCAGGCAAAAACCGATATAACAGAGAATCCATTAGGATTTTTATTTTTAGGTGTCTCCCCGTCCAAATCCTTGTTTATGGCAAATTCAAAGGAATCCCTCCCAGATTGCAGTTCCTAGGGCTTCCACTAGATGTCAACAGTCTTTAGAAAGAGTTTCAGGCTTGTTTTTTTGACAAATTTGAAAGAATTTGTAGTTTTTCTAGGTGGCTCCAATTTTGGCTGTAGTATTGTGGTGCGCGTGGATGAGGGCGGCCACTGCGTTATTGATCTCCGGTATTGAACACACTATTCTCCGTCTTAAATTGTATCGTTTATTTACATATCAGACCCGTCTTTATACTGTTTCCTGTATCCTCACCTTGTTGTTCTGAGACCCGTCTTTATACTGTTTCCTGTATCCTCACCTTGTTGTTCTGAGACCCGTCTTTATACTGTTTCCTGTATCCTCACCTTGTTGTTCTGAGACCCGTCTTTACACTGTTTCCTGTATCCTCACCTTGTTGAACTGGCTGCTGATGCATCCCTTAATGATATTCAAACAAACACACACACACACACACACACACACACACACACACACACACACACACACACACACACACACACACACACACACACACACACACACACACACACACACACACACACACACACACACACAGCATTTCAACATCACATTGTGCCAGGGTAAGCAGGCCTGGCCAGGCTAGAGCGAAGTACGCTGTGCATTGTGGGAATCGTCCCAAATGCCACCCTATTCCCTACGTAGTGCACTAATTTTCGATCACTACCCATAAGGCGCTGGTTAAAAAGTAGTGCACTATGTAAGACAAGAGTGCCATTTGAGACATGTTCAACAATGCACAGCATATAGAGTCGTCTTGTTTCCTGCCAGCTGTAGTGCTGAGAGGCTGAGAGGCCTGTCCTTCCCTAGGGATGCTGACATAATAGCCCCAGCTACACAAACACTCACAGGCTGGGGTTAAGGACCTACAAATAAAACTGCTGGACTGCATTGAGTACTGTATTTAGACCAATATTCAAACATTTAAGAAAGCAGGGACTCTCTTTTGACTTACGTGGACTCATAAGTCCATGCAAAGAAGAGTCCATGCAAAGTCCATACAAAAGAGAGTCCATACAAAGAGAGTCCATACAAAGAGTCCATACAGAGTCCATACAAAGAAGTCCATACAGAGTCCATACAAAGAGAGTCCATACAGAGTCCATACAAAGAGTCCATACAAAGAAGAGTCCATACAGAGTCCATACAAGAGAGTCCACACAAAGAGAGTCCATACAAAGAGAGTCCATACAAAGAGAGTCCATACAGAGTCCATACAAAGAGAGTCCATACAGAGTCCACACAAAGAGAGTCCACACAAAGAGAGTCCATACAAAGAGAGTCCATACAGAGTCCATACAAAGAGAGTCCATACAAAGAGAGTCCATACAAAGAGTCCATACAGAGTCCATACAGAGTCTATACAAAAGTCCATACAAGAGTGTCCATACAGATTCCATACAGAGTCCATACAAAGAGAGTCCATGGAAAGAGAGTCCATACAGAGTCCATACAAAGAGAGTCCATACAGAGTCCATACAAAGAGAGTCCATACAGAGTCCATACAGAGTCTATACAAAGAGAGTCCATACAAAGAGAGTCCATACAGAGTCCATACAAAGAGAGCCCATACAAAGAGAGTCCATACAAAGAGAGTCCATACAGAGTCCACACAAAGAGAGTCCATACAGAGTCCATACAAAGAGAGTCCATACAGAGTCCATACAGAGTCTATACAAAGAGAGTCCATACAGAGTCCATACAAAGAGTGTCCATACAGAGTCCATACAGAGTCCATACAAAGAGTGTCCATACAGAGTCCACACAAAGAGAGTCCATACAAAGAGAGTCCATACAAAGAGAGTCCATACAGAGTCCATACAAAGAGAGTCCATACAGAGTCCACACAAAGAGAGTCCACACAAAGAGTCCCATACAAAGAGTCCATACAGAGTCCATACAAAGAGTCCATACAGAGTCCATACAAAGAGAGTCCATACAGAGTCCATACAGAGTCTATACAAAGAGAGTCCATACAAAGAGTGTCCATACAGATTCCATACAGAGTCCATACAAAGAGAGTCCATGGAAAGAGAGTCCATACAGAGTCCATACAAAGAGAGTCCATACAGAGTCCATACAAAGAGAGTCCATACAGAGTCTATACAAAGAGAGTCCATACAAAGAGAGTCCATACAGAGTCCATACAAAGAGAGCCCATACAAAGAGAGTCCATACAGAGTCCACACAAAGAGAGTCCATACAGAGTCCATACAAAGAGAGTCCATACAGAGTCCATACAGAGTCTATACAAAGAGAGTCCATACAGAGTCCATACAAAGAGTGTCCATACAGAGTCCATACAGAGTCCATACAAAGAGTGTCCATACAGAGTCCATACAGAGTCTATACAAAGAGAGTCCATACAAAGAGAGTCCATACAGAGTCCACACAAAGAGAGTTAAAATACATTTAATTGTATTGAAAATGATTAATTTTACACGTCTAAATGTAGAACGCTGTACAGGAAGTGGGTCTGTTTCTGCTTCCTGTTCCCCCCCCATTGTTGATCCCCTGGGACTGGCGGGCCGGCAGGGTGGCGGTGTGGGAGGGAGAGATTGTCCACCCTGACAATGGACGAAGCATGGGCTAATGGGTAGGCATTGTTACATTGTTAAGGCATCAGATTCCCATGAGCACCTCAACCCATCTAAGCCATAAGGCTGCTGCATAAGATGTAAAATAGTTAACCAATAGCTACACACATTGAAATGTTTTGATTCATCACATATACTGCTGTTACTGTCTATTATCTATCCTTTACCCCTACCTACAGTATACTGCTGTTACTGTCTATTATCTATCCTTTACCCCTACCTATAGTATACTGCTGCTACTGTCTATTATCTATCCTACCTACAGTATACTGCTGTTACTGTCTATTATATATCCTTTACCCCTACCTACAGTATACTGATGTTACTGTCTATTATCTATCCTTTACCCCTACCTACAGTATGCTGCTGTTACTGTCTATTATCTATCCTTTACCCCTACCTACAGTATACTTCTGTTACTGTCTATTATCTATCCTTTACCCCTACCTACAGTATACTGCTGTTACTGTCTATTATCTATCCTTTACCCCTACCTACAGTATGCTGCTGTTATTGTCTATTATCTATCCTTTACCCCTACCTACAGTATACTGCTGTTACTGTCTATTATCTATCCTTTACCCCTACCTACAGTATACTGCTGTTACTGTCTATTATCTATCCTTTACCCCTACCTACAGTATACTGCTGTCTATTATCTATCCTTTACCCCTACCTACAGTATACTGCTGTTACTGTCTATTATCTATCCTTTACACCTACCTACCTACAGTATACTGCTGTTACTGTCTATTATCTATCCTACCTACAGTATACTGCTGTTACTGTCTATTATATATCCTTTACCCCTACCTACAGTATACTGATGTTACTGTCTATTATCTATCCTTTACACCTACCTACCTACAGTATACTGCTGTTACTGTCTATTATCTATCCTACCTACAGTATACTTCTGTTACTGTCTATTATCTATCCTTTACCCCTACCTACAGTATACTGCTGTTACTGTCTATTATCTATCCTTTACCCCTACCTACAGTATGCTGCTGTTATTGTCTATTATCTATCCTTTACCCCTACCTACAGTATACTGCTGTTACTGTCTATTATCTATCCTTTACCCCTACCTACAGTATACTGCTGTTACTGTCTATTATCTATCCTTTACCCCTACCTACAGTATACTGCTGTCTATTATCTATCCTTTACCCCTACCTACAGTATACTGCTGTTACTGTCTATCATCTATCCTTTACCCCTACCTACAGTATACTGCTGTCTATTATCTATCCTTTACCCCTACCTACAGTATACTGCTGTCTATTATCTATCCTTTACCCCTACCTACAGTATACTGCTGTTACTGTCTGCATTATCTAATCCTGCACTCACTACCTACAGTATACTGTTACTGTCTATTATGTCATTGGAAAACCCCTTGCAATTATGTTAGCACAGCTGAGAACCGTTGTCCTGATTAAAGAAGCAACACAACTGGCCTTCTTTAGACTATTGAGGTATCTGAGCATCAGCATTTTGGGTTCGATTACAGGCTCAAAATGGCCAGAAACAAAGACCTTTCTTCTGAAACTCGTCAGTCTATTCTTGTTCTGAGAAATGAAGGCTATTCCATGCGAGAAATTGCCATTGAACTGAAGATCTCGTACAATGCTGTGTACTACTTCCTTCACAGAACAGCGCAAACTGGCTCTAACCAGAATGGAAAGAGGAGTGGGAGGCCCCGGTGCACAACTGAGCAAGAGGACAAGTACATTAGAGTGTCTAGTTTGAGAAACAGAAGCCTCACAAGTCAACTCAACTGGCAGCTTCATGAAATAGTACCTGCAAAAAAACAGTCTCAACATCAACATGGCAGCAGGTAGCCTATTGCTTAGAGCGTTGGACTTGTTAACCGAAAGGTTGCAAGATCGAATTCCCGAGCTGACAAGGTAAAAAAAAATTGGTCGTTCTACCCCTGAACAAGGCAGTTAACCCACCGTTCCTAGGCCGTCATTGAAAATAAGAATTTGATCTTAACGGACTTGCCTTGGTAAATGAAAGTTAAAAAAAAAAAAAAACAGTGAAGAGGTGATTCTGAGATGTTGGCCTTCTAGGCAGAATTCCAGTGTCTGTGTTCTTTATATTGGCCAGTCTGAGGTATGGCATTTTCTTTGCAACTATAAAACGTGAGGTAATTTGGTCAGAAAGTCTGTCCACGAGATATTACACCATACTAGTTGTCTCTCAATATGACATTGTCACCTCCCTAACATCTCCTAGGGTAACTGTTGGTCCAGCAGTAAATATGTAGCTTCTTCTTGGCTTGTCAAACATGGAACCCAAACTGGCTGAGCACGTGCACTATTGTGCACCATCATGCATAAATGTATTTTGTCCCCCCACACCAAACACCATCACGACACGCAGGTTAAAATATCAAAACAAACTCTGAACCAATTATGTTAATTAGGGGACAGGTTGAAAAGCATTAAACATTTATGGCAAATTAGCTAGCTAGCTTGCACTTGCTAGCTAATTAATCCTCTTTAGCTAGCTTGCTGTTGTTAGCTAATTTGTCCTGGGATATAAACTGAGATATAAACTATAAAATTGAGATGTTATTTTACCTAAAATGCACAAGGTCCTCTACTCCGACAATTAATCCATACATAAAACGGTCAACCAAATCGTTTCTAGTCATCTCTCTTCCTTCCAAGATTTTTCTTCTCTGTACTCTATATTGCGATTTGCAACTTTCATAAATTAGGTGCATTACTGCCACTGACCTCGTTCGTCTTTCAATCACCCACGTGGGAAGAACCAATGAGGAGATGGCACGTGGGTACCTGCTTCTATAAACCAATGAAGAGATGGCACGTGGGTACCTGCTTCTATAAACCAATGAGGAGATGGCACGTGGGTACTTGCTTCTATAAACCAATGAAGAGATGGCACGTGGGTACCTGCTTCTATAAACCAATGAGGAGATGGCACGTGGGTACTTGCTTCTATAAACCAATGAAGAGATGGCACGTGGGTACCTGCTTCTATAAACCAATGAGGAGATGAGAGAGGCAGGACTTGCAGCGCCATCTATTTTAGCCCTTGGCAACGCAGATGCTCGTTGGCGCGTGTGAGCACTGTGGGTGCAATAATGGAATAATATAGATTTCTAAATATATTTTGCAACGCTCACGCATGCGACGCGAGTGGTGTAGTCAGCCTGTAAGAGATAATAATAAGAGTGAGAAGATGTTGCATGTAGGTGCAGATTGTAACCTTCAGTTTTAATCAGACTATTATCAACAGATGACAGGTAGTCTGACAGTCCCTTCCTGTACTCTATCGGTCTGACAGTTCCTTCCTGTACTCTATCGGTCTGACAGTTCCTTCCTGTACTCTATCGGTCTGACAGTTCCTTCCTGTACTCTATCGGTCTGACAGTTCCTTCCTGTACTCTATCGGTCTGACAGTTCCTTCCTGTACTCTATCGGTCTGACAATTCCTTCCTGTACTCTATCGGTCTGACAGTCCCTTCCTGTACTCTATCGGTCTGACAGTTCCTTCCTGTACTCTATCGGTCTGACAGTTCCTTCCTGTACTCTATCGGTCTGACAGTTCCTTCCTGTACTCTATCGGTCTGACAGTTCCTTCCTGTACTCTATCGGTCTGACAGTTCCTTCCTGTACTCTATCGGTCTGACAGTTCCTTCCTGTACTCTATCGGTCTGACAGTTCCTTCCTGTACTCTATCGGTCTGACAGTTCCTTCCTGTACTCTAGTCAGTGTGTGTGTGTGTGTATGGCTGGCTGCTGTCCCTGTCTACAGTAGGGGGGTGGTGTAGACTGCTGTCTCTGTCTACAGTAGGGGGGTGTAGACTGCTGTTTCTGTAGGGGGTTAGTATAGGCTGTAGGGGGGGGTGTAGACTGCTGTCTCTGTAGGGGGTTAGTATAGGCTGTAGGGGGCGGGTGTAGACTGCTGTCTCTGTAGGGGGTTAGTATAGGCTGTAGGGGGGTGTAGACTGCTGTCTCTGTAGGGGTTAGTATAGGCTGTAGGGGGGTGTAGACTGCTGTCTCTGTAGGGGGTTAGTATAGGCTGTAGGGGGGTGTAGACTGCTGTCTCTGTAGGGGGTTAGTATAGGCTGTAGGGGGGGTGTAGACTGCTGTCTCTGTAGGGGTTAGTATAGGCTGTAGGGGGGGTGTAGACTGCTGTCTCTGTAGGGGGTTAGTATAGGCTGTAGGGGGGTGTAGACTGCTGTCTCTGTAGGGGGTTAGTATAGGCTGTAGGGGGGTGTAGACTGCTGTCTCTGTAGGGGGTTAGTATAGGCTGTAGGGGGGACTATACAGGCCAAGACCAGTTTTCTGCTCCCATATGTTTTGATTGGCAGAGAGTAGGGCCTAAGTGGCTTACCCCTCTCAAGCTGTTTCATGACCCCAACGTTTAGTTAGCGTGCCACCTCCCTCCACACACCTCTCTCTCTCTCTCTCTCTCTCTCTCTCTCTCTCTCTCTCTCTCTCTCTCTCTCTCTCTCTCACACACACACACACACACACACACACACACACACACACACACACACACACACACACACACACACACACACACACACACACACACACACACACACACACACACACACACACACACACACACACACACTTGCTGGCCTGAGATAGCACAACAGAGTGAGACTCCTGTCCCAGGTGCTTCAGAACAGGCAGTGCGTTGGGCAGCCTCACCGGTCCCCTGCTTAGCCACTTCACACACCAAATAGAACCCTGTTTACTGCATAGCGCACTACTGCAGTACATATTGATTTACACCCTATGTGCCTTGGTCAAAAGTAGTGCACTATATAGGGAATAGGTTGCCATTTGGTACTCACTTCAATACCTGCTGCCAGCTCATCTTTCAGAGAGGGTGGCAGTGAGGAGACAACTCATAACCAAAACACACTGTGCTTTAACACAGTCAAGGAATGGCCCTCTCTTCTTTTTTAAATTAAATAATAAAAACCTAAAACCTGTTGTTTTCATTTAAAACCTGTTTTGATTTAAAACCTTTTGTTTTCATTTAAAACCTGTTTTCATTTAAAACCTGTTGTTTTCATTTAAAACCTGTTGTTTTCATTTTAAAAAAACATGTTTTTTTCATTTAAAACCTGTTGTTTTCATTTTAAAAAACATGTTGTTTTCATTTAAAACATGTTGTTTTCATTTTAAAAAAAACATGTTGTTTTCATTTAAAACTTGTTTTGTTTTCATTTAAAAAAACATGTTGTTTTCATTTAAAACCTGTTGTTTTCATTTAAAACCTGTTGTTTTCATTTTAAAAAACATGTTGTTTTCATTGAAAACCTGTTGTTTTCATGTAAAAAAACATGTTGTTTTCATTTAAAACCTGTTGTTTTCATTTAAAAAAACATGTTGTTTTCATTTAAAACCTGTTGTTTTCATTTAAAACATGTTGTTTTCATTTAAAAAAACATGTTGTTTTCATTTAAAACTTGTTTTCATTTAAAAAAACATGTTGTTTTCATTTAAAACCTGTTGTTTTCATTTAAAACATGTTGTTTTCATTTAAAACCTGTTGTTTTCATTTAAAACATGTTGTTTTCATTTAAAACCTGTTGTTTTCACTTAAAACATGTTGTTTTCATTTTAAAAAACATGTTGTTTTCATTTAAAACCTGTTGTTTTCATTTAAAAAAACATGTTGTTTTCATTTAAAACCTGTTGTTTTCATTTAAAAAAACATGTTGTTTTCATTTAAAACATGTTGTTTTCATTTTAAAAAACATGTTGTTTTCATTTAAAACATGTTGTTTTCATTTTAAAAAACATGTTGTTTTCATTTTAAAAAACATGTTTTCATTTAAAACCTGTTGTTTTCATTTAAAAAAATGTTGTTTTCATTTAAAACCTGTTGTTTTCATTTAAAACATGTTGTTTTCATTTAAAACGTGTTGTTTTCATTTAAAACATCTTCAGCGAGAGACGTCAGTGATATTAACCATTTGTTTCATCCCCGTCTGTTTGTTTTTGTTTGTTTTGAGGTCCCAAGGGTTAGACAGGATGTGTCTTTTCTAGACAATTACCCATCAGGCACTATTTCTTGCCACAGATAACTGCTTATCGTCGAGGAGACAGTTCCCTAAATTGCTGGAAATGAACGGTCTTTGTGTAGAGTTCACTGAGGCTAGCATCCTTCACACACTGTCACATGAACACACACACACACACACACACACACACACACACACACACACACACACACACACACACACACACACACACACACACACACACACACACACACACACACACACACACACACACACACACACAATGGAAAATGATCCAGGACATGACCCTGTGTGTAGTGTGCAGAGTTCTGGGTTTTATCAGCACCTCACCCTTTTCATGGTCCACATCCCCCATAACGATATGACATGCGGCCTGATTAAAGTGCTTTTCCACCTTATATCAACTTTTACTGGCATATTAATATTGCTGTTAGCCCTCTACACCCCGAGACAGAGTCAAAGCAGGGCAGTAAATCATAGTTATTTTCCTGCAATTTTCTTCCGAGGGATATTAGCAGAATATTATATCCTTTAACGTAGTTATACATATTCTGTTCTGTTATTTTTAGCAGGTTAGGAGAATTAACATAGCAGGTTATGAGAATTAACATGGCAGGTTAGGAGAATTAACAGAGCAGGTTAGGAGAATTAACAGAGCAGGTTAGGAGAATTAACATAGCAGGTTAGGAGAATTAACATACAAGATAGGAGAATTAACATACAAGATAGGATAATTAACATAGCAGGTTAGGAGAATTAACAGAGCAGGTTAGGAGAATTAACATAGCAGGTTAGGAGAATTAACATACAAGATAGGAGAATTAACAGAGCAGTATAGGAGAATTAACAGAGCAGGTTAGGAGAATTAACATAGCAGGTTAGGAGAATTAACATACAAGATAGGAGAATTAACAGAGCAGGTTAGGAGAATTAACATAGCAGGTTAGGAGAATTAACATACAAGATAGGAGAATTAACAGAGCAGTATAGGAGAATTAACAGAGCAGGTTAGGAGAATTAACAGAGCAGGTTAGGATAATTAACATACAAGATAGGAGAATTAACATACAAGATAGGAGAATTAACATAGCAGGTTAGGATAATTAACATAGCAGGTTAGGAGAATTAACAGAGCAGGTTAGGAGAATTAACAGAGCAGGTTAGGAGAATTAACAGAGCAGGTTAGGAGAATTAACATACAAGATAGGAGAATTAACATAGCAGGTTAGGAGAATTAACAGAGCAGGTTAGGAGAATTAACATAGCAGGTTAGGAGAATTAACAGAGCAAGATAGGAGAATTAACAGAGCAGGATAGGAGAATTAACAGAGCAGGTTAGGAGAATTAACATAGCAGGTTAGGAGAATTAACAGAGCACGATAGGAGAATTAACATACAAGATAGGATAATTAACAGAGCAGGTTAGGATAATTAACATACAAGATAGGAGAATTAACATAGCAGGTTAGGATAATTAACATAGCAGGTTAGGAGAATTAACAGAGCAGGTTAGGAGAATTAAAATATCAGGTTAGGATAATTAACATACAAGATAGGAGAATTAACATAGCAGGTTAGGATAATTAACATAGCAGGTTAGGATAATTAACATAGCAGGTTAGGAGAATTAACATAGCAGGTTAGGATAATTAACATACAAGATAGGAGAATTAACATAGCAGGTTAGGATAATTAACATAGCAGGTTAGGAGAATTAACAGAGCAGGTTAGGAGAATTAAAATATCAGGTTAGGAGAATTAACAGAGCAGGTTAGGAGAATTAAAATATCAGTTTAGGAGAATTAACAGAGCAGGTTAGGAGAATTAAAATATCAGGTTAGGAGAATTAACAGAGCAGGTTAGGAGAATCAATGTAGCAGTTTTTTCTTATTCAGAAGATAGATACAGGCCTATTACTCCCAGGGTCAGACTTTATCCCCTTCTTCTACAGAGGATAGATACAGGCCTATTACTCCCAGGGTCAGACTTTATCCCCTTATTCTACAGAGGATAGATACAGGACTACAACTCCCAGGGCCAGACTTTATCCCCTTCTTCTACAGAGGATAGATACAGGCCTATAACTCCCAGGATCAGACTTTATCCCCTTATTCTACAGAGGATAGATACAGGCCTGTAACTCCCAGGGCCAGACTTTATCCCCTTCTTCTACAGAGGATAGATACAGGCCTATAACTCCCAGGATCAGACTTTATCCCCTTCTTCTACAGAGGATAGATACAGGCCTGTAACTCCCAGGGTCAGACTTTATCCCCTTATTCTACAGAGGATATATACAGGCCTGTAACTCCCAGGGTCAGACTTTATCCCCTTCTTACACAGAGGATAGATACAGGCCTGTAACTCCCAGGATCAGACTTTATCCCCTTCTTCTACAGAGGATAGATACAGGCCTGTAACTCCCAGGGTCAGACTTTATCCCCTTCTTCTACAGAGGATAGATACAGGCCTGTAACTCCCAGGATCAGACTTTATCCCCTTCTTCTACAGAGGATAGATACAGGCCTGTAACTCCCAGGGTCAGACTTTATCCCCTTCTTCTACAGAGGATAGATACAGGCCTGTAACTCCCAGGATCAGACTTTATCCCCTTCTTCTACAGAGGATAGATACAGGCCTGTAACTCCCAGGGCCAGACTTTATCCCCTTCTTCTACAGAGGATAGATACAGGCCTGTAACTCCCAGGGTCAGACTTTATCCCCTTCTTATACAGAGGATAGATACAGGGCCTGTAACTCCCAGGGTCAGACTTTATACCCTTC
>NW_025752136.1:0-13353 GCF_021184085.1 Oncorhynchus gorbuscha | reverse complement strand
CCTCCACCCCCCCAGACTCTAATGACTGCCCAATAATTGGAGGGAGGGCCTCCCCTCCACCCCCCAGACTCTAATGACTGCCCAATAATTGGAGGAGGTGTCTCCCCTCCATCCCCCGGGACTCTAATGACTGCCCAATAATTGGAGGAGGGTCTCGTCTCCCCTCCACCCCCCCAGACTCTAATGACTGCCCAATAATTGGAGGAGGGCCTCCCCTCCACCCCCCGGGACTCTAATGACTGCCCAATAATTGGAGGAGGGTCTCCCCTCCATCCCCTGGGACTCTAATGACTGCCCAATAATTGAATGAGGGCCTCCCTTCCACCCCCCCCAGACTCTAATGACTGCCCAATAATTGAAGGAGGGCCTCCCCTCCACCTCCCAGACTCTAATGACTGCCCAATAATTGAAGGAGGGCCTCCCTCCACCCCCAGACTCTAATGACTGCCCAATAATTGGAGGAGGGCCTCCCCTCCACCCCCCCAGACTCTAATGACTGCCCAATAATAGGAGGAGGGTCTCCCTCCACCCCCCCAGACTCTAATGACTGCCCAATAATTGAAGGAGGGCCTCCCTCCACCCCCGGGACTCTAATGACTGCCCAATATATTGAAGGAGGCCTCCCTCCACCCCCAGACTCTAATGACTGCCCAATAATAGGAAGAGGGTCTCCCCTCCATCCCCCAGACTCTAATGACTGCCCAATAATTGAATGAGGGCCTCCCTTCCACCCCTCAGACTCTAATGACTGCCCAATAATTGAAGGAGGGCCTCCCCTCCACTCCCCAGACTCCTAATGACTGCCCAATAATTGAAGGAGGGCCTCCCTCCACCCCCCAGACTCTAATGACTGCCCAATAATTGGAGGAGGGCCTCCCTCCACCCCCCAGACTCTAATGACTGCCCAATAGTAGGAGGAGGGTCTCCCCTCCACCCCCCCAGACTCTAATGACTGCCCAATAATTGAAGGAGGGCCTCCCCTCCACCCCCCGGGACTCTAATGACTGCCCAATATATTGAAGGAGGCCTCCCCTCCACCCCCAGACTCTAATGACTGCCCAATAATAGGAAGAGGGTCTCCCCTCCATCCCCCAGACTCTAATGACTGCCCAATAATTGAATGAGGGCCTCCCTTCCACCCCCCCAGACTCTAATGACTGCCCAATAATTGAAGGAGGGCCTCCCTCCACCCCCCAGACTCTAATGACTGCCCAATAATTGGAGGAGGACCTCCCCTCCACCCCCAGACTCTAATGACTGCCCAATAATTGGAGGAGGTGTCTCCCCTCCATCCCCCGGGACTCTAATGACTGCCCAATAATTGGAGGAGGGTCTCCCCTCCCCTCCACCCCCAGACTCTAATGACTGCCCAATAATTGGAGGAGGGCCTCCCCTCCACCCCCAGACTCTAATGACTGCCCAATAATTGGAGGAGGGCCTCCCCTCCACCCCCCAGACTCTAATGACTGCCCAATAATTGGAGGAGGGCCTCCCCTCCACCCCCAGACTCTAATGACTGCCCAATAATTGGAGGAGGTGTCTCCCCTCCATCCCCGGGACTCTAATGACTGCCCAATAATTGGAGGAGGGTCTCGTCTCCCCTCCACCCCCAGACTCTAATGACTGCCCAATAATTGGAGGAGGGCCTCCCTCCACCCCCGGGACTCTAATGACTGCCCAATAATTGGAGGAGGGTCTCCCCTCCATCCCCTGGGACTCTAATGACTGCCCAATAATTGAATGAGGGCCTCCCTTCCACCCCCAGACTCTAATGACTGCCCAATAATTGAAGGAGGGCCTCCCCTCCACCCCCCCAGACTCTAATGACTGCCCAATAATTGAAGGAGGGCCTCCCCTCCACCCCCAGACTCTAATGACTGCCCAATAATTGGAGGAGGGCCTCCCCTCCACCCCCCAGACTCTAATGACTGCCCAATAATAGGAGGAGGGTCTCCCCTCCACCCCCCAGACTCTAATGACTGCCCAATAATTGAAGGAGGGCCTCCCCTCCACCCCCGGGACTCTAATGACTGCCCAATATATTGAAGGAGGCCTCCCCTCCACCCCCAGACTCTAATGACTGCCCAATAATAGGAAGAGGGTCTCCCCTCCATCCCCCCAGACTCTAATGACTGCCCAATAATTGAATGAGGGCCTCCCTTCCACCCCCCAGACTCTAATGACTGCCCAATAATTGAAGGAGGGCCTCCCTCCACCCCCCAGACTCTAATGACTGCCCAATAATTGAAGGAGGGCCTCCCTCCACCCCCCAGACTCTAATGACTGCCCAATAATTGGAGGAGGGCCTCCCCTCCACCCCCCCAGACTCTAATGACTGCCCAATAGTAGGAGGAGGGTCTCCCCTCCACCCCCAGACTCTAATGACTGCCCAATAATTGAAGGAGGGCCTCCCCTCCACCCCCGGGACTCTAATGACTGCCCAATATATTGAAGGAGGCCTCCCCTCCACCCCCAGACTCTAATGACTGCCCAATAATAGGAAGAGGGTCTCCCCTCCATCCCCCAGACTCTAATGACTGCCCAATAATTGGAGGAGGGTCTCCCCTCCACCCCCAGACTCTACTGACTACCCAATAATTGGAGGAGGGCCTCCCTCCACCCCCCAGACTCTAATGACTGCCCAATAATTGGAGGAGGTGTCTCCCCTCCATCCCCCGGGACTCTAATGACTGCCCAATAATTGGAGGAGGGTCTCCCCTCCCCTCCACCCCCAGACTCTAATGACTGCCCAATAATTGGAGGAGGGCCTCCCCTCCACCCCCAGACTCTAATGACTGCCCAATAATTGGAGGAGGGCCTCCCCTCCACCCCCCAGACTCTAATGACTGCCCAATAATTGGAGGAGGGGTCTCCCCTCCACCCCCAGACTCTAATGACTGCCCAATAATTGGAGGAGGCCTCCCCTCCATCCCGGGACTCTAATGACTGCCCAATAATTGGAGGAGGGGTCTCGTCTCCCCTCCACCCCCCAGACTCTAATGACTGCCCAATAAATTGAATGAGGCCTCCCTCCACCCCAGGACTCTGTGGCTGCCCAATAATTGGAGGAGGCCTCCCCCATCCCCAGACTCTAATGACTGCAATAATTGAATGGAGGCCTCCCCTCCACCCCCAGACTCTAATGACTGCCCAATGGTGCTGAAGGAGAGGCCTCCCTCCACCCCCCCCAGACTCTAATGACTGCCCAATAAGGAAGGAGGAGTCCTCCACCCCCGGACTCTAATGACTGCCCAATAATTGGAGGAGGGCCTCCCCCACGGGATCCCCCAGAAGGGGCCTCCCCTCCACCCCCAGACTCTGACTGCCCAATAATAGGAGAAGGGGTCCTCCCTCCATCCCCAGACTCTAATGACTGCCCAATAATTGAAGGGGGGGTCCTCCACCCCCAGACTCTAATGACTGCCCAATATATTGGGAGGGAGGGCCTCCCTCCACCCCCAGACTCTAATGACTGCTTAATAATAGGAAGAGGTGTCTCCCTCCATCCCCCAGACTCTAATGACTGCCCAATAATTGGAGGAGGGTCTCCCCCTCCACCCCCAGACTCTAATGACTGCCCAATAATTGGGGAGGGCCTCCCCTCCACCCCCCAGACTCTAATGACTGTCTAATAATTGGTGGAGGGCCTCCCTCCACCCCCCAGACTCTAATGACTGCCCAATAATTGGAGGAGGCCTCCCTCCACCCCCCCAGACTCTAATGACTGCCCAATAATTGGAGGAGGTGTCTCCCTCCATCCCCCGGGACTCTAATGACTGCCCAATAATTGGAGGAGGGTCTCGCTCTCCCTCCACCCCCCAGACTCTAATGACTGCCCAATAATTGGAGGAGGGCCTCCCCTCCACCCCGGGACTCTAATGACTGCCCAATAGTGGAGGAGGGTCTCCCCTCCATCCCTGGGACTCTAATGACTGCCCAATAATTGAATGAGGGGCCTCCCTTCCACCCCCAGACTCTAATGACTGCCCAATAATTGAAGGAGGGCCTCCCCTCCTACCCCCAGACTCTAATGACTGCCCAATAATTGAAGGAGGGCCTCCCCTCCACCCCCCAGACTCTAATGACTGCCCAATAATTGGAGGAGGGCCTCCCCTCCACCCCCCCAGACTCTAATGACTGCCCAATAGTAGGAGGAGGGTCTCCCTCCACCCCCAGACTCTAATGACTGCCCAATAATTGAAGGAGGGCCTCCCCTCCACCCCCCGGGACTCTAATGACTGCCCAATATATTGAAGGAGGCCTCCTCCACCCCCAGACTCTAATGACTGCCCAATAATAGGAAGAGGGTCTCCCCTCCATCCCCCAGACTCTAATGACTGCCCAATAATTGGAGGAGGGTCTCCCTCCACCCCCAGACTCTAATGACTGCCCAATAATTGGAGGAGGGCCTCCCCTCCACCCCCCAGACTCTAATGACTGCCCAATAATTGGAGGAGGTGTCTCCCCTCCATCCCCGGGACTCTAATGACTGCCCAATAATTGGAGGAGGGTCTCCCCTCCCCTCCACCCCCAGACTCTAATGACTGCCCAATAATTGGAGGAGGGCCTCCCCTCCACCCCCAGACTCTAATGACTGCCCAATAATTGGAGGAGGGCCTCCCCCTCCACCCCCAGACTCTAATGACTGCCCAATAATTGGAGGAGGGCCTCCCCTCCACCCCCAGACTCTAATGACTGCCCAATAATTGGAGGAGGTGTCTCCCCTCCATCCCCGGGACTCTAATGACTGCCAATAATTGGAGGAGGGTCTCCCCTCCCCTCCACCCCCCAGACTCTAATGACTGCCCAATAATTGGAGGAGGGCCTCCCCTCTACCCCGGGACTCTAATGACTGCCCAATAATTGGAGGAGGGTCTCCCCTCCATCCCCTGGGACTCTAATGACTCCCCAATAATTGGAGGAGGGTCTCCCCTCCACCCCCAGACTCTAATGACTGCCCAATAGTTGAAGGAGGGTCTCCCCTCCCCTCCCCTCCCTTATTCTGCCTCCACCCCCTTGGACTCCGACTGACCAATAGGAGACGGAGGGCCTCTCCTCTCCTTCATCCCCTCGTCCCCTCGTCCCCCTCATCCCCCTCGTCCCGCTCGTCCCTCGTCCCTCGTCCCCTACTCCTCTTATTATTGTGAGATGCTGCATACCAATAGATAGGCATTCAAAAGGGGAGTCAGACAGACCAAGGCCCTGGCTGGATGTCTCTGGAGGAATAGACCCCCCACACCCCCCACTCTCACCATCAAACACACCCCTGGCAGAGATCTACAGGATAATGGCCCCATCCCGATGCAGATTCTCCCCAGCCAGCCACGTTTATCCCCAGCCCCAGCTCAGACCATGTAAGCCAGAGATGATCTACGGCTGAAGGCTCTAAATGATCTCCTTTCAAAAAAAAGGGGGGACTGGCATACGCCCCCTTCCCCCCCTCCTCCAAACACTCCTTTTGTGTTCCTCAGTAATCCTGCCCTGCACTTCAAGGCCCCAGCTCCTCTTCTGAGGCAGCTGCTACCAATTTAGAGGAGGAGGGGATAGACGAGAAGATAGGCCTCACTCTTCTCTTCTTTAAAACCACTAGACATTTTTAACCTGCTGGGAGATTGTAATGCTTTGATAAGGGTGGGTGATCATCCCCTTCATGTCAGTAATTACACAGTCATTAAACCACAGGATGACACCTCTCTCTCTCTCCCTCTCTGTCTCTGTCTCTCTGTCTCTCTGTCTCTCTCTCTCTTTCTCTCTGTCTCTCTGTCTCTCTGTCTCTGTCTCTCTTTCTCTCTGTCTCTCTGTCTCTCTGTCTCTGTCTCTCTGTCTCTCTGTCTCTGTCTCTGTCTCTGTCTCTGTCTCTGTCTCTGTCTCTCTCTCTCTCTCTCTCTCTCTCTCTCTCTCTCTCTCTCTCTCTCTCTCTCTCTCTCTGTGTCTCTCTGTCTGTCTCTCTCGCTTTCTCTCTGTCTCTGTCTCTGTCACTCTCTCTCTCTCTCTCTCTCTCTCTCTCTCTCTCTCTCTCTCTCTCTCTCTCTCTCTCTCTGTGTCTCTCTGTCTCTGTCTCTCTCTCGCTTTCTCGCTTTCTCTCTGTCTCTCTCTCTCTCCGTCTCTCTCTCTCTCTCTGTCTCTCGCTCTCTGTGTCTCTCTGTCTTTCTGTCTCTCTCTCTCTTTCTCTCTCTCTATCTCTCTCTCTCTCTCTCTCTCTCTCTCTCTCTCTCTCTCTCTCTCTCTCTCTCTCTCTCTCTCTCTCTCTCTCTCTCAATTAGATCTGAATCAAAAGTCACTGAGTAAAAATGAGATGATAGAATCAATGCCCAGTATTCACAACCGTTTTTACCTGTTATGCTTAAAATATATTAACTTTAAAAACTTTTTTTTTAAATTACTTCCTGTTCTGTTGGTTGTTGTTAGGTAGGGGTCTGTGTCCCAAATGACACTCTTTTCCCTGTATAGTGCACTACTTTTAACCGGAGGTACACAATGCACTATTTATCGAATAGGGTGACATTTGGAACACACAACAAAACAAGGGCATCATTTCATCTCACTCACAATCTGTGTGTCATGTGACTGCATTCCTGTCCTATGACATCAGCGAGGCTGTCTGTAGTTTCAACCCGCTTCTACACTGAACCAACGATGATGACAGCAGCACACAGAGAGAGAGAGAACCTACATCGTATTCAGAGGTGCGCTGACATGCCCCCACTTGACAGAGGCCCCTTTTATTTTATTCCTGATTGAAGGGAGAATAATGTCCTTATAAGCCCCCAGATCAGATGATGTGTGATTCACAAAAGGACAATTAAAACAACAAGAGGGACAAGCACTGTGTTTAGCCTCTGAAAAGCCTCTGAGATGGTCTAGTGACCATTATGGAAGGAATCATGGCTGTGAGGATGGTAGTGTTGATTAACACAGAGACAGAAGAGAGGACAGACAGAGACCAACAGTTAGACAGAGGAGAGGACAGAGACAAACATGTTAGACAGAAGAGAGGACAGACAGAGATCAACAGGTAGACAGAAGAGAGGACAGACAGAGACAAACATGTTAGACAGAAGAGAGGACAGACAGAGACCAACATGTAGACAGAAGAGAGGACAGACAGAGACCAACAGGTAGACAGAAGAGAGGACAGACAGAGACAAACATGTGTTAGACAGAAAGAGACAGACAGAGACCAACATGTAGACAGAAGAGAGGACAGACAGAGACAAACAGGTAGACAGAAGAGAGGACAGACAGAGACATAACAGGTAGACAGAAGAGAGGACAGACAGAGACAAACAGGTAGACAGAAGAGAGGACAGACAGAGACAAACAGGTAGACAGAAGAGAGGACAGACAGAGACAAACAGGTAGACAGAAGAGGGACAGACAGAGACAAACAGGTAGACAGAAGAGATGGACAGACAGAGACAAACAGGTAGCATTGTTTAAACTGACAGATATCTATATATATAGTAACAGAGACCAGACATCTATTATAAAATAGTAACAGTGGCTTCATAATCTGCCCCCTCCACTGACAGACATCTATTATATAGTAACAGAATCTGCCCCCTCCCATGACAGACATCTGTTATAGTAACAGAATCTGCCCCCCCCTCCCACTGACAGACATCTATTATATAGTAACAGAATCTGCCCCCCTCCCCCCACTGGCAGACATCTATTGATTATATAGTAACAGAATCTGCCCCCCACTGACAGACATCTATTATATAGTAACATAATCTGCCCCCCCCCACTGACAGACATCTATTATAGTATAGTAACAGAATCTGCCCCCCTCCCACTGACAGACATCTATTATATAGTAACAGAATCTGCCCCCACTGACAGACATCTATTATATAGTAACAGAATCTGCCCCCCTCCCACTGACAGACATCTATTATATAGTAACATAATCTGCCCCCCTCCCACTGACAGACATCTATTATATAGTAACAGAATCTGCCCCCTCCCACTGACAGACATCTATTATATAGTAACAGAATCTGCCCCCCCTGGTCCATCTATTAGTTTTGTAACAGAATGACAGACATCTATTATATAGTAACAGAATCTGCCCCCCTCCACTGACAGACATCTATTATATAGTAACAGAATCTTACCACTGACAGACATCTATTATATAGTAACAGAATCTGCCCCCTCCCACTGACAGACATCTATTATATAGTAACAGAATCTGCCCTCCCCCCTGGCAGACATCTATTATATAGTAACAGAATCTGCCCCCCACTGGCAGACATCTATTATATAGTAACAGAATCTGGCCCCCTCCCATGACAGACATCTATTATATAGTAACAGAATCTGCCCCCCACTGGCAGACATCTATTATATAGTAACAGAATCTGCCCCTTGTCCACTGACAGACATCTATTATATAGTAACAGAATCTGCCCCCCAGACATCCCCCCACTGGCAGACATCTATTATATAGTAACAGAATCTGCCCCCCTCCACTGACAGACATCTATTATATAGAACAGAATCTACCCCTCCCACTGACAGACATCTATTATATAGTAACAGAATCTGGCCCCCCACTGGGGACATATATTATATAGTAACAGAATCTGTCCGTAAACACACTGGCAGAATGGTCATCTATTATATAGTAACAGGAATGCTGCCCCCCACTGGCAGACATCTATTATATAGTAACAGAATCTGCCCCCTCACTGGCAGACATCTATTATATAGTAACAGAATCTGCCCCCCACTGACAGACATCTATTATATAGTAACAGAATCTGCCCCCAAGCTCCACTGGGGCAGACATCTATTATATAGTAACAGAATCTGACTGTAGACCCAGAATCCCACTGCCATCTATTATATAGTAACAGAATCTGCCCCCCACTGACAGACATCTATTATATTGTAACAGAATCTTACCCCCTACTGATAGACATCTATTATATAGTAACATGATCTGCCCCCCTCCCCTGATTAGAAGCAGTGGTTATATAGTAACAGAATCTGCCCCCAATCCCACTGACAGGGATCTTTTTATCGTAACATAATCTGCCCCCACTGACAGACATCTATTATATAGTAACAGAATCTGCACACCACTGGCAGACATCTATATTATATAGTAACAGAATCTGCCCCCCTCCACTGATGGAAGCATCTATTATATAGTAGCTTGTTCTGCCCCCCACTGACAGACATCTATTATATAGTAACAGAATCTGTCTGTACTGACAGACATCTATTATATAGTAACAGAATCTGCCCCCTCCCACTGACAGACATCTATTATATAGTAACAGAATCTGCCCCCCTCCCACTGACAGACAATCTATTATGATAGTAAGGGATAATCTGCCCCCACTGACAGACATCATTATAATCCCCAGCTAACAATGAATCTGCCCCCACTGGCAGACATCTATTATTTGCAGAGTAACTAGAATCTGCAGAGCCATCCCACTGACAGACATCTATTATATAGTAACAGAATCTGATTATCCCACTGACAGACATCTATTATTGGTAACAGAATCTGCCCCCCTCCACTGACAGACATCTAAATCAGGTGAACAGAATTTGAGTTCCCACTGTTTTCTTCAGACACCTATTATATAGTAACATGAGGCATACTGCCCCCCACTCTTCTTACCAGACATCTTTTATATAGAAACCCGTTGGCTGCACCCCCTGGCAGCGTCTATTATAGTAAGCCATGTCTTCCCCCCAGCAGAGAACTATTATATGATGTCCTCTGGAATGCCACCCTTGCACGGATTTCATCTACCTTATTGTCAGAATCTGCCCATTGGCACTGAAGACATCTATTAATATAGTAACAGAAGTCTGCCCCCCACTGGCCAGACATCTATTATATAGTAACAGAATCGTTCTCCTTGTCGCTGACAGACATCTATTATATAGTAACAGAATCTGCCCCTCCTCTGACAGACATCTATTATATAGTAACAGAATGGTGAGTTGACGCTGATCTTATATTCAGACACTCTATTATATAGTAACAGAATCTGGGGTACTAATGACAGACATCTACATATGAAAACAAAATCTGCCCCCCTGGACAGAGGCGGCCATTCAGTCGGCGCCGGAAGAATCTGCCCTGTCCCACTGACAGACATCTAGAATATAGTAACAGAATCAGAGACCCCAGGTGACAGACATCTATTATATAGTAACAGAATCAAACATGTCCCACTAGACAGACATCTATTATATAGTAACAGAATCTGCCCCCCAGAACTGACAGACATCTATTATATAGTAACAGAAGAGAGGACAGACAGACATCAAACAGTAACAGAAGAGCCCCCCACTGACAGACATCTATTATATAGTAACAGAATCTGCCCCCCTCCCACTGGCAGACATCTATTATAAGAGAACAGAATCTGCCCCCCTCCCACTGACAGACATCTATTATATAGTAACAGAATCTGCCCCCCTCCCCCCACTGGCAGACATCTATTATATAGTAACAGAATCTGCCCTCCCACTGACAGACATCTATTATATAGTAACAGAATCTGCCCCCTCCCACTGACAGACATCTATTATATAGTAACAGAATCTGCCCCCCACTGACAGACATCTATTATATAGTAACAGAATCTGCCCCCTCCCCCACTGGCAGACATCTTCAGATATATCTGCCCCTCCACCTCCCTGGGTCATGCCAGCCCTCCTTCAGATATATCTGCCCCTCCACCTCCCTGGGTCATGCCAGCCCTCCTTTAGATATATCTGCCCCTCCACCTCCCTGGGTCATGCCAGCCCTCCTTTAGATATCTCTGCCCCTCCACCTCCCCCCTTCCTCCTTCAGATATATCTGCCCCTCCACCTCCCTGGGTCATGCCAGCCCTCCTTTAGATATCTCTGCCCCTCCACCTCCCTGGGTCATGCCAGCCCTCCTTCAGATATATCTGCCCCTCCACCTCCCTGGGTCATGCCAGCCCTCCTTCAGATATCTCTGCCCCTCCACCTCCCTGGGTCATGTCAGCCCTCCTTCAGATATATCTGCCCCTCCACCTCCCTGGGTCATGTCAGCCCTCCTTCGAATATATCTGCCCCTCCACCTCCCTGGGTCATGCCAGCCCTCCTTCAGATATCTCTGCCCTCCACCTCCCTGGGTCATGTCAGCCCTCCCCTTCAGATATATCTGCCCCTCCACCTCCCTGGGTCATGTCAGCCCTCCTTCAGATATATCTGCCCCTCCACCTCCCTGGGTCATGTCAGCCCTCCTTCAGATATCTCTGCCCCTCCACCTCCCTGGGTCATGCCAGCCCTCCTTCAGATATATCTGCCCCTCCACCTCCCTGGGTCATGTCAGCCCTCCTTCAGATATCTCTGCCTCTCCCTCTATAATGACCTAATTATCCCTTTCAATACCCTGGTCCTTTACCATTCCTCTGGCTCATTATAGAACTATAAAGGGGAGGTGTTTCTGTCTCACTATCTACTATCTTACCACTATGATAATATCACTAGTAGCCAGCACTTAAGACACAAAAGGGGGAAGAACAGAACCCATCAGTAGAACAGTGGCCAACAGGACAGAACCCACCAGGAGAACAGAACCCATCAGGAGAACAGAACCCAACAGGAAAACAGAACCCACCAGGAGAACAGAACCCATCAGGAGAACAGTGGCCAACAGGAGGACAGAAGCCACCAGGAGAACAGAACCCATCAGGAGGACAGAACCCATCAGGAGGACAGAACCCATCAGGAGGACAGAGCCCATCAGGAGAACAGAACCCATCAGGAGGACAGAACCCATCAGGAAAACAGTGGCCAACAGGAGGACAGAACCCACCAGGAGAACAGAACCCATCAGTAGAACAGTGGCCACCAGGAGGACAGAAGCCACCAGGAGAACAGAACCCATCAGGAGGACAGAACCCATCAGGAGAACAGAAACCATCAGGAGAACAGAACCCATCAGTAGAACAGTGGCCATCAGGAGGACAGAAGCCACCAAGAGAACAGAACCCATCAGGAGAGCAGAACCCATCAGGAGGACAGAACCCATCAGTAGAACAGTGGCCATCAGGAGAACAGAACCCATCAGGAGAACAGAACCCATCAGTAGAACAGTGGCCATCAGGAGGACAGAAGCCACCAGGAGAACAGAACCCATCAGGAGGACAGAACCCATCAGGAGAACAGAACCCATCAGGAGAACAGAACCCATCAGTAGAACAGTGGCCAACAGGAGGACAGAACCCACCAGGAGAACAGAACCCATCAGTAGAACAGTGGCCATCAGGAGGACAGAAGCCACCAAGAGAACCGAACCCACCAGGAGAGCAGAACCCATCAGGAGGACAGAACCCATCAGGAGAACATAGGGGGGGGGGTAATAGGGGAGGGGGAACATGTCCAGAGGCCACAAGCTCCCAGCGCCTGTATTCATTAAGCGTCTCAGAATAGGAACACTGATTTAGGATCAGATCCCCTATCATTTTTATTGATTATAATTTAAATTCCAACACCGATCCTATATTACAACTCCTACTCTGATTTGATCTAATTTGATCAATACAGGCCCTGATTACCTAGGAGGGGGTCACCTAGGAGGGGTCACCTAGCAGGGGTCACATAGGAGGGGTCACCTTGGATGTCTGGACAGTAGCAGCAGTAGAGGGGGCAGGTCCCGGGACTGAGGGGAGAGGGGCAGGGCAGACCAGCCATCTGGTTTTTCGGTCGAATGCCAGATGGGCTGGTCCATTTTTAGCTCTGTGGGCCTGTCTAACATTTAAAAAAAATATTTATCTGGTTAGTAATGGGGCCTCAAAGAATGAAACGGGCCGGTATGAGGGCCTCGTGAATATAAATTGGCCGTTCTGAGATCCTTAAGAAACAAAATGGGCCAGTCTGTTAGAAATGCCAGAGACGATTTCTGGTCCCAGTCCGACCCCCAGGTCATCTGCATATGGATGGGCTGCCCAGACGCCTCCCCAAACACCTAATAGCTCTATTTGAATATGATTAGACAGTAATGACTTCAGGATAATGGAGCCAACGTGGCAGAACAGACCAGACACAGCTCAGTGTAGATCCACATCAGGCTGGTCTTCATTCACACAGTGTGGGAACCAGACAGGGAGGTGAATCAGGCGGATTTCTCACCATCCATCTGCCACCTGTAGCTGGTCTCATAGCTGTATCTGATCTATAGTATTGTGGAGGAAAGGGGGAGAAGGCTTTGGCAGCTCATGCACAAGACCTAATGATGATGAAGACTCCAGAACACCACAGCTGTTAATAATGATGATGATGATGATGATGAAGGAGACTCCATAACACCACAGCTGTTAATAATGATGATGATGATGATGATGA
>NW_025752135.1:0-13353 GCF_021184085.1 Oncorhynchus gorbuscha | reverse complement strand
ATGTATTGGATCCTAGATAAACATATTATATTGGAGCCTAAAGAAACATAATGTATTGGAGCCTAGATAAACATATTATATTGGAGCCTAAAGAAACATAATGTATTGGAGCCTAGATAAACATATTATATTGGAGCCTAAAGAAACATAATGTATTGGAGCCTAGATAAACATATTATATTGGAACCTAAAGAAACATAAAGTCTTGGAGCCTAAAGAAACATAATGTATTGGAGAAAGAAACATAAAGCCTTGGAGCCTAAAAGAAAGATAAACATAATGTATAATGTATTGGATCCCTAAAAAAGAAACATAAATGTATTGGAGCCTAGATAAACGCATATTATATTGGAGCCTAAAGGAGCCTAAGAAACGCAAAGTTTTTGATAATGTGGAGCCTAAAAAACTATAAAGCCTTGGAGCCTGCCCTAGAATAAACATATTATATTGGTTTGTATTGGAGCCTAGATAAGAGCCTAAAGAAACATATTATATTGGAGCCTAAAGATAAACCTAAAGAAACATATTATATTGGAGCCTAAAGTAACATAAAGCCTTGGAGCCTAAAGAAACATAATGTATTGGAGTCTAGATAAACATATTATATTGGAGCCTAAAGAAACATAATGTATTGGATCCTAGATAAACATAATATATTGGAGCCTAAAGAAACATAAAGCCTTGGAGCCTAAAGAAACATATTATATTGGAGCCTAAAGAAACATAATGTATTGGAGCCTAGATAAACATAATATATTGGAGCCTTATAAAGCCTTGGAGCCTAAAGAAACATAATGTATTGGAGCCTAGATAAACATATTATATTGGAGCCTAAAGAAACATAAAGCCTTGGAGCCTAAAGAAACATAATGTATTGGACCCTAGATAAACATAAAGCCTTGGAGCCTAAAGAAACATAATGTATTGGAGCCTAAAGAAACATAATGTATTGGAGCCTAGATAAACATATTATATTGGAGCCTAAAGTAACATAAAACCTTGGAGCCTAAAGAAACATAATGTATTGGAGCCTAGATAAACATAATGTATTAGTGCCTAAAGAAACATATTGTATTAGTGCCTAAGAAACATAATGTGTTGGAGCCTAAAGAAACATAATGTATTGGAGCCTAAAGAAACATAATGTATTGGATCCTAGCTAAACATATTATATTGGAGCCTAAGGAAACATAATGTATTGGAGCCTAGATAAACATATTATATTGGAGCCTAAAGAAACATAATGTATTGGAGTCTAGATACACATATTATATTGGAACCTAAAGAAACATAATGTATTGGAGCCTAGATAAACATATTATCTTGGAGCCTAAAGAACATAAAGTCTTGGAGCCTAAAGAAACATAATGTATTGGAGCCTAAAGAAACATAATGTATTGGAGCCTAAAGAAACATAAAGCCTTGGAGCCTAAAGAAACATAATGTATTAGTGCCTAAAGAAACATATTGTATTAGTGCCTAAGAAAGATAATGTATTGGAGCCTAGATAAACATATTATATTGGAGCCTAGATAAACATATTATATTGGAGCCTAAAGAAACATAAAACCTTGGAGCCTAGCCTAGATAAACATATTATATTGAGCCTAAAGAAACATAATGTAGCCTTGGAGCCCTAAAGAAACATATTAGCCTAGATAAACATATTATATTGGAGCCTAAAGAAACATAATGTATTGGAGCATAGATAAACATATTATATTGGAGCCTAAAGAAACATAATGTATTGGAGCCTAAATAAACATAATGTATTGGAGCCTAAAGAAACATAAAGCCTTGGAGCCTAAAGAAACATAATGTATTGGATCCTAGATAAACATATTATATTGGAGCCTAAATAAACATAATATATTGGAGCCTAAAGAAACATAAAGTATTGGAGCCTAAAAACATAATATATTGGAGCCTAGATAAACATATTATATTGGAGCCTAAAGAAACATAATGTATTGGAGCCTAGATAAACATATTATATTGGAGCCTAAAGAAACATAATGTATTGGAGCCTAAAGATAAAGCATATTATATTGGAGCCTAAAGAAACATAATGTATTGGAGCCTAGATAAACATAAAGCCTTGGAGCCTAAAGAAACATAAAGCCTTGGAGCCTAAAGAAACATATTATATTGGAGCCTAAAGATAAACATATTATATTGGAGCCTAAAGAACATAAAGCAGCCTAAAGAAACATAATGTATTGGATCCTAGATAAACATATTATATTGGAGCCTAAAGAAACATAATGCATTGGTGCCTAGATAAACATATTATATTGGAGCCTAAAGAAACATAATGTATTGGAGTCTAGATAAACATATTATATTGGAGCCTAAAGAAACATAATGTATTGGATCCTAGATAAACATAATATATTGGAGCCTAAAGAAACATAAAGCCTTGGAGCCTAAAGAAACATATTATATTGGAGCCTAAAGAAACATAATGTATTGGAGCCTAGATAAACATATTATATTGGAGCCTAAAGAAACATAATGTATTGGAGCCTAGATAAACATATTATATTGGAGCCTAAAGAAACATAAAGCCTTGGAGCCTAAAGAAACATAATGTATTGGACCCTAGATAAACATAAAGCCTTGGAGCCTAAAGAAACATAATGTATTGGAGCCTAAAGAAACATAATGTATTGGAGCCTAGATAAACATATTATATTGGAGCCTAAAGTAACATAAAGCCTTGGAGCCTAAAGAAACATAATGTATTGGAGCCTAGATAAACATAATGTATTAGTGCCTAAAGAAACATATTGTATTAGTGCCTAAAGAAACATAATGTGTTGGAGCCTAAAGAAACATAATGTATTGGAGCCTAAAGAAACATAATGTATTGGATCCTAGCTAAACATATTATATTGGAGCCTAAGGAAACATAATGTATTGGAGCCTAGATAAACATATTATATTGGAGCCTAAAGAAACATAATGTATTGGAGTCTAGATACACATATTATATTGGAACCTAAAGAAACATAATGTATTGGAGCCTAGATAAACATATTATCTTGGAGCCTAAAGAAACATAAAGTCTTGGAGCCTAAAGAAACATAATGTATTGGAGCCTAAAGAAACATAATGTATTGGAGCCTAAAGAAACATAAAGCCTTGGAGCCTAAAGAAACATAATGTATTAGTGCCTAAAGAAACATATTGTATTAGTGCCTAAAGAAAGATAATGTATTGGAGCCTAGATAAACATATTATATTGGAGCCTAGATAAACATATTATATTGGAGCCTAAAGAAACATAAAGCCTTGGAGCCTAAAGAAACATATTATATTGGAGCCTAAAGAAACATAATGTATTGGAGCCTAGATAAACATATTATATTGGAGCCTAAAGAAACATAATGTATTGGAGCCTAGATAAACATATTATATTGGAGCCTAGATAAACATATTATATTGGAGCCTAAAGAAACATAAAGCCTTGGAGCCTAAAGAAACATATTATATTGGAGCCTAAAGAAACATAATGTATTGGAGCCTAGATAAACATATTATATTGGAGCCTAAAGAAACATAATGTATTGGAGCCTAAAGAAACATAAAGCCTTGAGCCTAAAGAAACATATTATATTGGAGCCTAAAGAAACATAAAGCCTTGGAGCCTAGATAAACATATTATATTGGAGCCTAAAGAAACATAATGTATTGGAGCCTAAAGAAACATAATGTATTGGATCCTAGATAAACATATTATATTGGAGCCTAAGGAAACATAATGTATTGGTGCCTAGATAAACATATTATATTGGAGCCTAAAGAAACATAATGTATTGGAGCCTAGATAAACATATTATATTGGAGCCTAAAGAAACATAATGTATTGGATCCTAGATAAACATATTATATTGGAGCCTAAAGAAACATAAAGCCTTAGAGCCTAAAGAAACATAATGTATTGGAGCCTAGATAAACATATTATATTGGAGCCTAAAGAAACATAAAGCCTTAGAGCCTAAAGAAACATAATGTATTGGAGCCTAGATAAACATATTATATTGGAGCCTAAAGAAACATAAAGCCTTGGAGCCTAAAGAAACATAATGTATTGGACCCTAGATAAACATAAAGCCTTGGAGCCTAAAGAAACATAAAGCCTTGGAGCCTAAAGAAACATAATGTATTGGAGCCTAGATAAACATATTATATTGGAGCCTAAAGAAACATAATGTATTGGAGCCTAGATAAACATATTATATTGGAGCCTAAAGAAACATAATGTATTGGAGCCTAGATAAACATATTATATTGGAGCCTAAAGAAACATAAAGTCTTGGAGCCTAAAGAAACATAATGTATTGGAGCCTAAAGAAACATAAAGCCTTGGAGCCTAAAGAAACATAATGTATTGGATCCTAGATAAACATATTATATTGGAGCCTAAAGAAACATAATGTATTGGAGCCTAGATAAACATATTATATTGGAGCCTAAAGAAACATAATGTATTGGAGCCTAGATAAACATATTATATTGGAGCCTAAAGAAACATAATGTATTGGAGCCTAGATAAACATATTATATTGGAGCCTAAAGAAACATAAAGTTTTGGAGCCTAAAGAAACATAATGTATTGGAGCCTAAAGAAACATAAAGCCTTGGAGCCTAAAGAAACATAATGTATTGGATCCTAGATAAACATATTATATTGGAGCCTAAAGAAACATAATGTATTGGAGCCTAGATAAACATATTATATTGGAGCCTAAAGAAACATAAAGCCTTGGAGCCTAAAGAAACATATTATATTGGAGCCTAAAGAAACATAACGCCTTGGAGCCTAAAGAAACATATTATATTGGAGCCTAAAGTAACATAAAGCCTTGGAGCCTAAAGAAACATTATGTATTGGAGCCTAGATAAACATATTATATTGGAGCCTAAAGAAACATAATGTATTGGAGCCTAAAGAAACAATGTAATAAACATATTATATTGGAGCCTAAAGAAACATAATGTATTGGAGCCTAGATAAACATATTATATTGGAGCCTAAAGAAACATAATGTATTGGAGCCTAAAGAAACATATTGATAAAAGAAACATAATGTATTAGAGCCTAAAGAAACATATTGTATTAGTGCCTAAAGAAACATATTGTATTAGTGGAGCCTAAAGAAACATAATGTATTGGAGCCTGAAGAAATTGGATTTCCTAGATAAAGAAACATAATGTATTGGATTGAAACATACTGCATATAATGAAACATAATATTTTGGAGCCTAAAGAAACATAAAGTATTGGAGCCTAAAGAAACATAATGTATTGGAGCCTAAAGAAACATAAAGCCTTGGAGCCTAAAGAAACATAATGTATTGGAGCCTAGATAAACATATTATATTGGAGCCTAAAGAAACATAAAGCCTTGGAGCCTAGATAAACATATTATATTGGAGCCTAAAGAAACATAATGTATTGGAGCCTAGATAAACATATTATATTGGAGCCTAAAGAAACATAATGTATTGGAGCCTAGATAAACATATTATATTGGAGCCTAAAGAAACATAATGTATTGGAGCCTAAAAAACATAATGTATTGGAGCCTAAATAAACATAAAGTCTTGGAGCCTAAAGAAACATAATGTATTGGAGCCTAGATAAACATATTATATTGGAGCCTAAAGAAACATAAAGCCTTGGAGCCTATAATGTATTGGAGCCTAAAGAAACATAAACAAAGAAACATAATGTTTGGAGCCTAGATAAACATATTAACATATTATATTGGAGCCTAAAGAAACATAATGTATTGGAGCCTAAATAAACATATTATATTGGAGCCTAAAGAAACATAATGTATTGGAGCCTAGATAAACATATTATATTGGAGCCTAAAGAAACATAATGTATTGGAGCCTAGATAAACATATTATATTGGAGCCTAAAGAAACATAATGTATTGGAGCCTAGATAAACATATTATATTGGAGCCTAAAGAAACATAAAGAAAAGAAACATAATGTATTGGAGCCTAGATAAACATATTATATTGGAGCCTAAAGAAACATAAAGCCTTGGAGCCTAGATAAACATATTATATTGGAGCCTAAAGAAACATAAAGCCTTGGAGCCTAAAGAAACATAATGTATTGGAGCCTTAAACATATTATATTGAGCCTAAAGAAACATAATGTATTGGAGCCTAGATAAACATATTATATTGGAGCCTAAAGAAACATAAAGCCTAAAGAAACATAATGTATTGGAGCCTAAAGAAACATAAAGCCTTGGAGCCTAAAGAAACATAATGTATTGGAGCCTAGATAAACATATTATATTGGAGCCTAAAGTAAAAGCCTTGAAACATAATGTATTGGAGCCTAGATAAACATATTATATTGGAGCCTAAAGAAACATAATGTATTGGAGCCTAGATAAACATATTATATTGGAGCCTAAAGAAACATAAAGTTTTGGAGCCTAAAGAAACATAATGTATTGGAGCCTAAAGAAACATAAAGCCTTGAGCCTAAAGAAACATAATGTATTGGAGCCTAGATAAACATATTATATTGAGCCTAAAGAAACATAATGTATTGGAGCCTATAAACATATTATATTGGAGCCTAAAGAAACATAATGTATTGGAGCCTAGATAAACATATTATATTGGAGCCTAAAGCCTTGGAGCCTAAAGAAACATATTATATTGGATTGCCGCCTTGGAGCCTAAAGAAACATATTATATTGGAGCCTAAAGAAACATAAAGTCTTGGAGCCTAAAGAAACATAATGTATTGGAGCCTAGATAAACATATTATATTGGAGCCTAAAGAAACATAATGTATTGGAGCCTAGATAAACATATTATATTGGAGCCTAAAGAAACATAATGTATTGGAGCCTAGATAAACATATTATATCGGAGCCTAAAGAAACATAATGTATTGGAGCCTAGATAAACATATTATATTGGAGCCTAAAGAAACATAATGTATTGGAGCAAAATGTATTGGACCCTAGATAAACATAAAGCCTTGGAGCCTAAAGAAACATAATGTATTGGAGCCTAAAGAAACATAAAGCCTTGGAGCCTAAAGAAACATAATGTATTGGAGCCTAGATAAACATATTATATTGGAGCCTAAAGAAACATAATGTATTGGAGCCTAGATAAACATATTATATTGGAGCCTAAAGAAACATAATGTATTGGAGCCTAGATAAACATATTATATTGGAGCCTAAAGAAACATAATGTATTGGAGCCTAGATAAACATATTATATTGGAGCCTAAAGAAACATAAAGTCTTGGAGCCTAAAGAAACATAATGTATTGGAGCCTAGATAAACATATTAAAAGAAACATAAAGCCTTGGAGCCTAGATAAACATATTATATTGGAGCCTAAAGAAACATAAAGCCTTGGAAAAGAAACATAATGTATTGGAGCCTAGATAAACATATTATATTGGAGCCTAAAGAAACATAATGTATTGGAGCCTAGATAAACATATTATATTGGAGCCTAAAGAAACATAAAGCCTTGGAGCCTAAAGAAACATAATGTATTGGAGCCTAAAGAAACATAAAGCCTTGGAGCCTAAAGAAACATTATGAAACATATTATATTGGAGCCTAAAGAAACATAATGTATTGGAGCCTAGATAAACATATTATATTGGAGCCTAAAGAAACATAATGTATTGGAGCCTAGATAAACATATTATATTGGAGCCTAAAGAAACATAAAGTTTTGGAGCCTAAAGAAACATAATGTATTGGAGCCTAAAGAAACATAAAGCCTTGGAGCCTAAAGAAACATAATGTATTGGATCCTAGATAAACATATTATATTGGAGCCTAAAGAAACATAATGTATTGGAGCCTAGATAAACATATTATATTGGAGCCTAAAGAAACATAATGTATTGGAGCCTAGATAAACATATTATATTGGAGCCTAAAGAAACATAAAGCCTTGGAGCCTAAAGAAACATATTATATTGGAGCCTAAAGAAACATAACGCCTTGGAGCCTAAAGAAACATATTATATTGGAGCCTAAAGTAACATAAAGCCTTGGAGCCTAAAGAAACATAATGTATTGGAGCCTAGATAAACATATTATATCGGAGCCTAAAGAAACATAATGTATTGGAGCCTAGATAAACATATTATATTGGAGCCTAAAGAAACATAATGTATTGGAGCCTAAAGAAACATATTGTATTAGTGCCTAAAGAAACATAATGTGTTGGAGCCTTTCAGAAGTTGGACCCTAAGAAACAATGTTTTTGAGCCTGAAGAAATTGGATTTCAAATAAACATTATGTGTTGGAGACTAAAGAAATGTAATGTATTGGAGACGAAAGAAACATAACATATTGGATACTAAAGAAACATACTGCATTGGAGCCTAATGAAACATAATATTTTGGAGCCTAAAGAAACATAAAGTCTTGGAGCCTAAAGAAACATAATGTATTGGAGCCTAAAGAAACATAATGTATTGGAGCCTAAAGAAACATAAAGTATTGGAGCCTAAAGAAACATAATGTATTGGAGCCTAAAAACATATTATATTGGAGCCTAAAGAAACATAAAGCCTTGGAGCCTAAAGAAACATAATGTATTGGAGCCTAGATAAACATATTATATTGGAGCCTAAAGAAACATAAAGTCTTGGAGCTTAAAGAAACATAATGTATTGGAGCCTAGATAAACATATTATATTGGAGCCTAAAGAAACATAAAGCCTTGGAGCTTAAAGAAACATAATGTATTGGAGCCTAGATAAACATATTATATTGGAGCCTAAAGAAACATAATGTATTGGAGCCTAGATAAACATATTATATTGGAGCCTAAAGAAACATAAAGCCTTGGAGCCTAAAGAAACATAATGTATTGGACCCTAGATAAACATAAAGCCTTGGAGCCTAAAGAAACATAATGTATTGGAGCCTAAAGAAACATAAAGCCTTGGAGCCTAAAGAAACATAATGTATTGGAGCCTAGATAAACATATTATATTGGAGCCTAAAGTAACATAAAGCCTTGGAGCCTAAAGAAACATAATGTATTGGAGCCTAGATAAACATATTATTGGAGCCTAAAGAAACATAATGTATTGGAGCCTAGAAAACATATTATATTGAAACATAATGTATTGGAGCCTAGATAAACATATTATATTGGAGCCTAAAGAAACATAATGTATTGGAGCCTAGATAAACATATTATATTGGAGCCTAAAGAAACATAAAGTCTTGGAGCCTAAAGAAACATAATGTATTGGAGCCTAGATAAACATATTATATTGGAGCCTAAAGAAACATAAAGCCTTGGAGCCTAGATAAACATATTATATTGGAGCCTAAAGAAACATAAAGCCTTGGAGCCTAAAGAAACATAATGTATTGGAGCCTAGATAAACATATTATATTGGAGCCTAAAGAAACATAATGTATTGGAGCCTAGATAAACATATTATATTGGAGCCTAAAGAAACATAAAGCCTTGGAGCCTAAAGAAACATAATGTATTGGAGCCTAAAGAAACATAAAGCCTTGGAGCCTAAAAACATAATGTATTGGAGCCTAGATAAACATATTATATTGGAGCCTAAAGTAACATAAAGCCTTGGAGCCTAAAGAAACATTATGTATTGGAGCCTAGATAAACATATTATATTGGAGCCTAAAGAAACATAATGTATTGGAGCCTAGATAAACATATTATATTGGAGCCTAAAGAAACATAATGTATTGGAGCCTAGATAAACATATTATATCGGAGCCTAAAGAAACATAATGTATTGGAGCCTAGATAAACATATTATATTGGAGCCTAAAGAAACATAAAGTCTTGGAGCCTAAAGAAACATAATGTATTGGAGCCTAGATAAACATATTATATTGGAGCCTAAAGAAACATAAAGCCTTGGAGCCTAGATAAACATATTATATTGGAGCCTAAAGAAACATAAAGCCTTGGAGCCTAAAGAAACATAATGTATTGGAGCCTAGATAAACATATTATATTGGAGCCTAAAGAAACATAATGTATTGGAGCCTAGATAAACATATTATATTGGAGCCTAAAGAAACATAAAGCCTTGGAGCCTAAAGAAACATAATGTATTGGAGCCTAAAGAAACATAAAGCCTTGGAGCCTAAAGAAACATAATGTATTGGAGCCTAGATAAACATATTATATTGGAGCCTAAAGTAACATAAAGCCTTGGAGCCTAAAGAAACATTATGTATTGGAGCCTAGATAAACATATTATATTGGAGCCTAAAGAAACATAATGTATTGGAGCCTAGATAAACATATTATATTGGAGCCTAAAGAAACATAATGTATTGGAGCCTAGATAAACATATTATATTGGAGCCTAAAGAAACATAATGTATTGGAGCCTAGATAAACATATTATATTGGAGCCTAAAGAAACATAATGTATTGGAGCCTAGATAAACATATTGTATTAGTGCCTAAAGAAACATAATGTATTGGAGCCTAAAGAAACATATTGTATTAGTGCCTAAAGAAACATAATGTATTAGTGCCTAAAGAAACATATTGTATTAGTGCCTAAAGAAACATATTGTATTAGTGCCTAAAGAAACATAATGTGTTGGAGCCTTTCAGAAGTTGGACCCTAGAAACAATGTTTTTGAGCCTGAAGAAATAAAGAAACATTATGTGTTGGAGACTAAAGAAATGTAATGTATTGGAGACGAAAGAAACATAACATATTGGATACTAAAGAAACATACTGCATTGGAGCCTAATGAAACATAATATTTTGGAGCCTAAAGAAACATAAAGTCTTGGAGCCTAAAGAAACAATGTATTGGAGCCTAAAGAAACATAATGTATTGGAGCCTAAAGAAACATAATGTGGAGCCTAGATAAACATATTATATTGGAGCCTAAAGAAACATAAAGCCTTGGAGCCTAAAGAAACATAATGTATTGGAGCCTAGATAAACATATTATATTGAAGCCTAAAGAAACATAAAGTATTGGAGCCTAAAGAAACATAATGTATTGGAGCCTAAAGAAACATAATGTATTGGAGCCTAAAGAAACATAAAGCCTTGGAGCCTAAAGAAACATAATGTGGAGCCTAGATAAACATATTAAGGAGCCTAAAGAAACATAATGTATTGGACCCTAGATAAACATAAAGACTTGGAGCCTAAAGAAACATAATGTATTGGAGCCTAAAGAAAACATAAAGGCTTGGAGCCTAAAGAAACATAATGTATTGGAGCCTAGATAAACATATTATATTGGAGCCTAAAGAAACATAATGTATTGGAGCCTAGATAAACATATTATATTGGAGCCTAAAGAAACATAAAGTCTTGGAGCCTAAAGAAACATAATGTATTGGAGCCTAAAGAAACATAAAGCCTTGGAGCCTAAAGAAACATAATGTATTGGAGCCTAGATAAACATATTATATTGGAGCCTAAAGTAACATAAAGCCTTGGAAATGAAACATAATGTATTGGAGCCTAGATAAACATATTGTATTGGAGCCTAAAGAAACATAATGTATTGGAGCCTAGATAAACATATTATATTGGAGCCTAAAGAAACATAATGTATTGGAGCCTAGATAAACATATTATATTGGAGCCTAAAGAAACATAAAGTCTTGGAGCCTAAAGAAACATAATGTATTGGAGCCTAGATAAACATATTATATTGAGCCTAAAGAAACATAAAGCCTTGGAGCCTAGATAAACATATTATATTGGAGCCTAAAGAAACATAAAGCCTTGAGCCTAAAGAAACATAATGTATTGGAGCCTAGATAAACATATTATATTGGAGCCTAAAGAAACATAATGTATTGGAGCCTAGATAAACATATTATATTGGAGCCTAAAGAAACATAAAGCCTTGGAGCCTAAAGAAACATAATGTATTGAGCCTAAAGAAACATAAAGCCTTGGAGCCTAAAGAAACATAATGTATTGGAGCCTTAAACATATTATATTGGAGCCTAAAGTAACATAAAGCCTTGGAGCCTAAAGAAACATTATGTATTGGAGCCTAGATAAACATATTATATTGGAGCCTAAAGAAACATAATGTATTGGAGCCTAGATAAACATATTATATCGGAGCCTAAAGAAACAATGTATTGGAGCCTAGATAAACATATTATATTGGAGCCTAAAGAAACATAATGTATTGGAGCCTAGATAAACATATTGTATTAGTGCCTAAAGAAACATAATGTATTGGAGCCTAAAGAAACATATTGTATTAGTGCCTAAAGAAACATAATGTATTAGTGCCTAAAGAAAACATATTGTATTAGTGCCTAAAGAAACATATTGTATTAGTGCCTAAAGAAACATAATGTGTTGGAGCCTTTCAGAAGTTGGACCCTAAGAAACAATGTTTTTGAGCCTGAAGAAATTGGATTTCAAAGAAACATTATGTGTTGGAGACTAAAGAAATGTAATGTATTGGAGACGAAAGAAACATAACATATTGGATACTAAAGAAACATACTGCATTGGAGCCTAATGAAACATAATATTTTGGAGCCTAAAGAAACATAAAGTCTTGGAGCCTAAAGAAACATAATGTATTGGAGCCTAAAGAAACATAATGTATTGGAGCCTAAAGAAACATAAAGCCTTGAGCCTAAAGAAACATAATGTATTGGAGCCTAGATAAACATATTATATTGAAGCCTAAAGAAACATAAAGTATTGGAGCCTAAAGAAACATAATGTATTGGAGCCTAAAGAAAATAATGTATTGGAGCCTACAAGAAACATAAAGCCTTGGAGCCTAAAGAAACATAATGTATTGGAGCCTAGATAAACATATTATATTGGAGCCTAAAGAAACATAATGTATTGGACCTAGATAAACATAAAGATTGGAGCCTAAAGAAACATAATGTATTGGAGCCTAAAGAAACAAAAGGCTTGATTAATGTATTGGAGCCTAGATAAACATATTATATTGGAGCCTAAAGAAACATAATGTATTGGAGCCTAGATAAACATATTATATTGAGCCTAAAGAAACATAAAGTCTTGGAGCCTAAAGAAACATAATGTATTGGAGTCTAGATAAACATATTATATTGAACCTAAAGAAACATAATGTATTGGATCCTAGATAAACATAATATATTGAGCCTAAAGAAACATAAAGCCTTGAGACTAAAAGAAACATAATGTATTGCCTAGATAAACATATTATATTGGAGCCCTAAAGAAACATAATGTGTGGAGCCTAAAGAAACATATTATGTATTGGAGCCTAGATAAACATATTATATTGGAGCCTAAAGAAACATAATGTATTGGAGCCTA
>NW_025752134.1:0-13360 GCF_021184085.1 Oncorhynchus gorbuscha | reverse complement strand
CCATACACTCTAACCACCACCACCACCATACACTCTAACCACCACCACCATACACTCTAACCCCCACCACCACCATACACTCTAACCACCACCACCATACACTCTAACCACCACCACCATACACCCTAACCACCACCACCATACACTCTAACCACCACCACCATACACTCTATCCACCACCACCATACACCTAACCACCCACCATACACTCTATCCACCACCACCACCACCATACACTCTAACCACCACCATACACTCTAACCACCACCACCATACACTCTAACCACCACCACCATACACTCTAACCACCACCACCATACACTCTAACCACCACCACCATACACTCTAACCACCACCACCATACACTCTAACCCCCCACCACCACCACCATACACTCTAACCACCACCACCACCATACACTCTAACCACCACCACCATACACTCTAACCACCACCACCATACACTCTAACCACCACCACCATACACTCTAACCACCACCACCACCATACACTCTAACCACCACCACCATACACCTACCACCGCCACCATACACTCTAACCACCACCACCACCATACACTCTAACCACCACCACCATACACTCTAACCACCGCCACCATACACCACCACCACCACCATACACTCTAACCAACACCATACACTCTAACCACAACCACCATAACACTCTAACCACCACCATACACTCTAACCACCACCACCATACACTCTAACCACCACCACCACCATACACTCTAACCACAACCACCATACACTCTAACCACCACCACCATACACTCTATCCACCACCACCACCACCATACACTCTAACCACCACCATACACTCTAACCACAACCACCATACACTCTAACCACCACCACCATACACTCTAACCACCACCACACCATACACTCACCATAACCACCACCACCACCATACACTCTAACCACCACCACCATACACTCTAACCACCACCACCATACACTCTAACCACCACCACCATACACTCTAACCACCACCACCATACACTCTAACCACCACCACCATACACTCTAACCCCCACCACCATACACTCTAACCACCACCACCACCATACACTCTAAATCTAACTACACGCCACCATACACTCTAACCACCACCACCACCATACACTCTAACCACCACCACCACCATACACTCTAACCACCACCACCATACACTCTAACCACCACCACCACCACCACACCACATATACTCTAACCACCACCACCTCTAACCACACCACCATACACTCTAACCACCACCACCATACACTCTAACCACCACCACCATACACTCTAACCACCACCACCATACACTCTAACCACCACCACCATACACTCTAACCACTGCCACCATACACTCTAACCCCCCACCATACACCACCACCACCACCATACACTCTAACCACCACCAACCACCACCACCATACACTCTAACCACCGCCACCATACACTCTAACTCCCACCGCCACCATCACCACCACCACCACCATACACACTCTAACCACCACACACCATACCACTCATAACCACCACCACCACCATACACTCTAACCACCACCACCAACACTAACACTCCACCATACACCAACCACCACCACACTACACTAACCACCACCACCATACACTCTAACCACCACCATACACTCTAACCACCACCACCAACATACCACCATCACTCATAACCACCACCACCACCATACACTCTAACCACCACCACCATACACTCTAACCACCACCACCATACACTCTAACCACTGCCACCATACACTCTAACCACCACCATACACTCTAACCACAACCACCATACACTCTAACCACCACCACCATAAACTCTAACCACCACCACCACCATACACTCTAACCACCACCACCATACACTCTAACCACCACCACCATACACTCTAACCACCACTACCATACACTCTAACCACCACCACCATACACTCTAACCACCATCACCATACACTCTAACCACCACCACCATACACTCTAACCCACCACCACCACCACCACACTCTAACCACCACCACCATACACTCTAACCACCACTACCATACACCCACCACCACCATACACTCTAACCACCACCACCATACACTCTAACCCCACCACCACCACCATACACTCTAACCACCACCACCACCTCTAACCACCACCACCACACTCTAACCACCACCACCATACACTCTAACCACCATCACCATACACTCTAACCACCACCACCATACACTCTAACCACCACCACCATACACTCTAACCACCATCACCATACACTCTAACCACCACCACCATACACTCTAACCACCACCATACACTCTATACACTCCAACACCCCACCACCACCACCATACACTCTAACCACCACCACCATACACTCTAACCACCATCACCACCATACACTCTAACCACCACCACCACCAACCACACCACCATACACTCTAACCACCATCACCACACAACCACCACCACCATACACTCTAACCACCACCACCATACACTCTAACCACCATCACCATACACTCTAACCACCACCACCATACACTCTAACCACCACCACCATACACTCTAACCACCACCACCATACACTCTAACCACCGCCACCATACACTCTAACCCCCACCACCACCACCACCATACACTCTAACCACCACCACCATACACTCTAACCACCGCCACCATACACTCTAACCACCACCACCAACATACACTCTAACCACCACCATACACTCTAACCACAACCACCATACACTCTAACCACCACCATACACTCTAACCACCACCACCAACATACACTCTAACCACCACCACCACCATACACTCTAACCACAACCACCATACACTCTATCCACCACCACCACCATACACTCTAACCACCACCATACACTCTAACCACAACCACCATACACTCTAACCATCACCACCATAAACTCTAACCACCACCACCACCATACACTCTAACCACCACCACCATACACTCTAACCACCACCACCAACATACACTCTAACCACCACCATACACTCTAACCACAACCACCATACACTCTAACCACCACCATACACTCTAACCACCACCACCATGACCACCATACACTCTAACCACCACCACCACCATACACTCTAACCACCGCCACCATACACTCTAACCACCACCACCACCATACACTCTAACCACCACCACCATACACTAACCACCATCACCATACACTCTAACCACCACCACCATACACTCTAACCACCACCACCATACACTCTAACCACCACCACCATACACTCTAACCACCATCACCATACACTCTAACCACCACCACCATACACTCTAACCACCACCACCATACACTCTAACCACCATCACCATACACTCTAACCACCATCACCATACACTCTAACCACCACCACCAACATACACTCTAACCACCACCATACACTCTAACCACAACCACCATACACTCTAACCACCACCATACACTCTAACCACCACCACCAACATACACTCTAACCACCACCACCACCATACACTCTAACCACAACCACCATACACTCTAACCACCACCACCATACACTCTATCCACCACCACCACCATACACTCTAACCACCACCACCATACACTCTAACCACCACCACCACCATACACTCTAACCACCATCACCATATACTCTAACCACCACCACCACCATAAACTCTAACCACCACCACCACCATACACTCTAACCACCACCACCATACACTCTAACCACCACCACCATACACTCTAACCACCACCACCATACACTCTAACCACCACCACCATACACTCTAACCACCATCACCATACACTCTAACCACCACCACCATACACTCTAACCACCACCACCATACACTCTAACCACCACCACCATACACTCTAACCACCATCACCATACACTCTAACCACCACCACCATACACTCTAACCACCACCACCATACACTCTAACCACCATCACCATACACTCTAACCACCATCACCATACACTCTAACCACCACCACCAACATACACTCTAACCACCACCATACACTCTAACCACAACCACCATACACTCTAACCACCACCATACACTCTAACCACCACCACCAACATACACTCTAACCACCACCACCACCATACACTCTAACCACAACCACCATACACTCTAACCACCACCACCATACACTCTATCCACCACCACCACCATACACTCTAACCACCACCACCATACACTCTAACCACCACCACCACCATACACTCTAACCACCATCACCATATACTCTAACCACCACCACCACCATAAACTCTAACCACCACCACCACCATACACTCTAACCACCACCACCATACACTCTAACCACCACCACCATACACTCTAACCACCACCACCATACACTCTAACCACCACCACCATACACTCTAACCACCATCACCATACACTCTAACCACCACCACCATACACTCTAACCACCACCACCATACACTCTAACCCCCACCACCACCATACACTCTAACCACCACCACCACCATACACTCTAACCACCGCCACCATACACTCTAACCACCACCACCACCATACACTCTAACCACCACCACCACCATACACTCTAACCACCACCACCATACACTCTAACCACCACCACCATACACTCTAACCACCATCACCATACACTCTAACCACCACCACCATACACTCTAACCACCACCACCATACACTCTAACCACCACCATCATACACTCTAACCACCGCCACCATACACTCTAACCCCCACCACCACCACCACCATACACTCTAACCACCACCACCACCATACACTCTAACCACCGCCACCATACACTCTAACCCCCACCACCACCACCACCATACACTCTAACCACCACCACCATACACTCTAACCACCGCCACCATACACTCTAACCACCACCACCAACATACACTCTAACCAACACCATACACTCTAACCACAACCACCATACACTCTAACCACCACCATACACTCTAACCACCACCACCAACATACACTCTAACCACCACCAGCACCATACACTCTAACCACAACCACCATACACTCTAACCACCACCACCATACACTCTATCCACCACCACCACCACCATACACTCTAACCACCACCATACACTCTAACCACAACCACCATACACTCTAACCACCACCACCATAAACTCTAACCACCACCACCACCATACACTCTAACCACCACCACCATACACTCTAACCACCACCACCATACACTCTAACCACCACCACCATACACTCTAACCACCACCACCATACACTCTAACCACCATCACCATACACTCTAACCACCACCACCATACACTCTAACCACCACCACCATACACTCTAACCACCATCACCATACACTCTAACCACCACCACCATACACTCTAACCACCACCACCACCACCATACACTCTAACCCCCACCACCACCACCATACACTCTAACCACCACCACCACCATACACTCTAACCACCGCCACCACACACTCTAACCACCACCACCACCATACACTCTAACCCCCACCACCGCCACCATACACTCTAACCACCACCACCACCATACACTCTAACCACCACCACCACCATACACTCTAACCACCACCACCATACACTCTAACCACCACCACCATACACTCTAACCACCATCACCATACACTCTAACCACCACCACCATACACTCTAACCACCACCACCATACACTCTAACCACCACCATCATACACTCTAACCACCGCCACCATACACTCTAACCCCCACCACCACCACCACCATACACTCTAACCACCACCACCACCATACACTCTAACCACCGCCACCATACACTCTAACCCCCACCACCACCACCACCATACACTCTAACCACCACCACCATACACTCTAACCACCGCCACCATACACTCTAACCACCACCACCAACATACACTCTAACCAACACCATACACTCTAACCACAACCACCATACACTCTAACCACCACCATACACTCTAACCACCACCACCAACATACACTCTAACCACCACCAGCACCATACACTCTAACCACAACCACCATACACTCTAACCACCACCACCATACACTCTATCCACCACCACCACCACCATACACTCTAACCACCACCATACACTCTAACCACAACCACCATACACTCTAACCACCACCACCATAAACTCTAACCACCACCACCACCATACACTCTAACCACCACCACCATACACTCTAACCACCACCACCATACACTCTAACCACCACCACCATACACTCTAACCACCACCACCATACACTCTAACCACCATCACCATACACTCTAACCACCACCACCATACACTCTAACCACCACCACCATACACTCTAACCACCATCACCATACACTCTAACCACCACCACCATACACTCTAACCACCACCACCATACACTCTAACCCCCACCACCACCACCATACACTCTAACCACCACCACCACCATACACTCTAACCACCGCCACCATACACTCTAACCACCACCACCACCATACACTCTAACCACCACCACCATACACTCTAACCACCATCACCATACACTCTAACCACCACCACCATACACTCTAACCACCACCACCATACACTCTAACCACCACCACCATACACTCTAACCACCATCACCATACACTCTAACCACCACCACCATACACTCTAACCACCACCACCATACACTCTAACCACCACCACCATACACTCTAACCACCGCCACCATACACTCTAACCCCCACCACCACCACCACCATACACTCTAACCACCACCACCATACACTCTAACCACCGCCACCATACACTCTAACCACCACCACCAACATACACTCTAACCACCGCCACCATACACTCTAACCACCACCACCACCATACACTCTAACCCCCACCACCACCACCATACACTCTAACCCCACCACCACCACCATACACTCTAACCACCACCACCACCATACACTCTAACCACCGCCACCACACACTCTAACCACCACCACCACCATACACTCTAACCCCCACCACCGCCACCATACACTCTAACCACCACCACCACCATACACTCTAACCACCACCACCATACACTCTAACCACCATCACCATACACTCTAACCACCACCACCATACACTCTAACCACCACCACCATACACTCTAACCACCACCACCATACACTCTAACCACCATCACCATACACTCTAACCACCACCACCATACACTCTAACCACCACCACCATACACTCTAACCACCATCACCATACACTCTAACCACCAGCCCCGACCACCACTATGTGTGGCCGGGGCTGGAAGGGTGGGGGTGGGGGTGGAGGTGGGGGGTGGGGGTGGGAGTGGGAGTGGGGGCTATGTGTGGCCGGGGCTGGAGGGGTGGGGGTGGGGGTGGGGGTGCGGGTGGGAGTGGGGGGTTGTGTCTTAATATAGTCTTCAGAATGGTAGTCTGTTGGTGATGGAACAGGCCTTGTCTCCCCCCTCCCTTTAGGATGATTGGACTAATAGGCTGCCATTGTTTCAATGAGCTACTGTGCCCCAGGCTTCTGGTGGAGGGAGACAACCAATGCCCACTCATCCTCTTCCTTCTTCCTCCTTTTTTGATATTTTAGTGCACTTCCCCTCTAAGAAGTTGAATGGTGAATGGGATTTAGTTGATCTTTTCATTTCTGTGGTTTTCGGCACATTTTGATGTTGATAGATGTGATTATGTAGATGTGATTAGAATGATGATCGTTGCCGATGGCGCTGTGTTTGAAACTGAAACTAGTCCTCGGGGAAACAAGCATCTGACCAAGATAGAGGAATAGTAAAGATGAATGGATAGAGAGATGGGATGGATAGAGAGTTTAATGAATGGAGATGATAGACGATCTTGAGTTTAGTCATATGAAAATGTATACACTCACTCCTGTAAGTCGCTCTGGATATGAGCGTTTGATCAATTGTATTCTTGTGAGTCCTCAGTGTCCAATCCAAACCAAATATCAGTATTCTGATGAAGAATGATGTCTCCCAATTGTGTCTGTGTGTGTGTTCAGCGTGGTCCAGCTGCATTTCTTAGAGAGAGAGAGACATATAACAGCTGGTAGGTTGACTGAGTATTTGAATGAAAACAGGAAGAGTGGATTGAGACAGACTTGGACCCAATCAGAGAAACATTACAAACATCTGTCGAAGACCCCCTGAATGTTTGTTGGTATGTCTATAGAGCATCTGTATGTTTGTTGGTATGTTTATAGAGCATCTGTGTGTTTGTTGGTATGTTTATAGAGCATCTGTGTGTTTGTTGGTATGTCTATAGAGCATCTGTGTGTTTGTTGGTATGTTTATAGAGCATCTGTGTGTTTGTTGGTATGTCTATAGAGCATCTGTGTGTTTGTTGGTATGTTTATAGAGCATCTGTGTGTTTGTTGGTATGTCTATAGAGCATCTGTGTGTTTGTTGGTATGTTTATAGAGCATCTGTGTGTTTGTTGGTATGTTTATAGAACATCTGTGTGTTTGTTGGTATGTCTATAGAGCATCTGTGTGTTTGTTGGTATGTTTATAGAGCATCTGTGTGTTTGTTGGTATGTCTATAGAGCATCTGTGTGTTTGTTGGTATGTCTATAGAGCATCTGTGTGTTTGTTGGTATGTCTATAGAGCATCTGTGTGTTTGTTGGTATGTTTATAGAGCATCTGTGTGTTTGTTGGTATGTTTATAGAACATCTGTGTGTTTGTTGATATGTCTATAGAGCATCTGTGTGTTTGTTGGTATGTTTGTAGAGCATCTGTGTGTTTGTTGGTATGTTTGTAGAGCATCTGTGTGTTTGTTGGTATGTTTGTAGAGCATCTGTGTGTTTGTTGGTATGTTTGTAGAGCATCTGTGTGTTTGTTGGTATGTTTGTAGAGCATCTGTGTGTGTTTGACAAGGCTGTAATTTACTCATAACTCTCTGAGTTTACCCAGGGTGACACTCCCAAGTCAGCATGAATCCATCCTCTTGCTCATTTGTGCACCGGGGCCTCCCACTCCTCTTTCTATTCTGGTTAGAGACAGTTTGCGTGAAGTGAGTAATACACAGCGTTGTATGAGATCTTCAGTTTCTTGGCAATTTCTCGCATAGAATAGCCTTCATTTCTGAGAGCAAGAATAGACTGACGAGTTTCAGAAGAAAGGTCTTCGTTTCTGGCCATTTTCAGCCTGTAATTGAACCCACAAATGCTGATGCTCCAGATACTCAACCAGTCTAAAGAAGGACAGTTTTATTGCTTCTTAATCAGCACAACCGTTTTCAGCTGTGCTAACATAATTGCAAAAGGGTTTTCTAATGATCAATTAGTCTTTTAAAATGATAAACTTGGATTAGCAAACACAACGTGCCATTGGAACACAGGAGTGATGGTTGCTGATAATGGGCCTGGGTACACCTATGTAGACATTCCATTTTAAAAAATCAGCCGTTTCCAGCTACAATAATCCTTTACAACATTAACAATGTCTACACTGTATTTCTGATCAATTTGATATTATTTTAATGGTCAAAAAAATATGCTTTTCTTTCGCTGTATCGCTGTATCTCTCAGTATCTCTCAGTATCTCTCTCTCTGTCTCTCTCTCTCTTTGTCTCTTTCTCTCAATTCAATTCAATTCAAGGGCTTTATTGGCATGGGAAACATGTGTTAACATTGCCAAAGCAAGTGAGGTAGATAATATATAAAGTTAATATATAAAGTGAAATAAACAATAAAAATGAACAGTAAACATTACACATACAGAAGTTTCAAAACAATAAAGACATTAAAAATGTCATATTATATATATACAGTATACATATACATATATATACATCTGAGGGAAATATGTCTCTCTAATATGGTTATACATTGGGCAGGAGGTTAGGAAGTGCAGCTCAGTTTCCACCTCATATTGTGGGCAGTGAGCACATAGCCTGTCTTCTCTTGAGAGCCATGTCTGCCTACGGCGGCCTTTCTCAATAGCAAGGATATGTTCACTGAGTCTGTACATAGTCAAAGCTTTCCTTAATTTTGGGTCAGTCACAGTGATCAGGTATTCTGCCACTGTGTACTCTCTGTGTAGGGCCAAATAGCATTCTAGTTTGCTCAGTTTTTTTGTAAATTCTTTCCAATGTGTCAAGTAATTATCTTTTTGTTTTCTCATGATTTGGTTGGGTCTAATTGTGCTGATGTCCTGGGGCTCTGTAGGGTGTGTTTGTGTTTGTCTCTCTGTCTCTCTCTGTTTCTCCCTCTGTATCTCTGTCTTTCTCTGTATCTGTATCTCTCTGTATCTGTATCTCTGTATCTCTCTGTCTATCTCTGTTTCTGTATCTCTCTATCTATCTCTGTATCTGTGTTTCTCTGTCTCTGTATCTGTATATCTCTGTATATCTCTGTATCTGTATCTATGTCTATCTCTGTATCTATGTCTATCTCTGTATCTCTCTGTCTCTCTGTATCTGTCTATCTCTGTATCTATATCTCTGTTTCTCTCTGTATCTGTATCTATGTCTATCTCTGTATCTGTATCTATGTCTATCTCTGTATCCGTATCTCTGTCTATCTCTGTATCTATGTCTATCTCTGTATCTGTATCTCTGTCTCTCTCTGTATCTGTATCTATCTCTGTATCTGTATCTATGTCTATCTCTGTATCTGTATCTCTGTATCTCTCTGTATCTGTATCTATGTCTATCTCTGTATCTGTATCTCTGTATATCTCTGTATCTGTATCTCTGTATCTCTCTGTATCTATGTCTATCTCTGTATCTGTATCTATGTCTATCTCTGTATCTGTATCTCTCTGTCTCTCTCTGTATCTATGTCTATCTCTGTATCTGTATCTATGTCTATCTCTGTATCTGTATCTCTGTCTATCTCTGTATCTGTATCTCTGTCTATCTCTGTATCTGTATCTATGTCTATCTCTGTATCTGTATCTCTGTCTATCTCTGTATCTGTGTTTCTCTGTCTCTGTATCTGTCTATCTCTGTATCTATATCTCTGTTTCTCTCTGTATCTGTATCTCTGTCTATCTCTGTATCTGTATCTCTGTCTATCTCTGTATCGGTCTATATCTCTGTCTCTCTGTATCTGTATCTCTCTGTCTCTCTGTATCTGTCTATCTCTGTATCTATATCTCTGTTTCTCTCTGTATCTGTATCTCTGTATATCTCTGTATCTGTATCTCTGTCTATCTCTGTATCTATGTCTATCTCTGTATCTCTCTGTCTCTCTGTATCTGTCTATCTCTGTATCTCTATCTCTGTTTCTCTCTGTATCTGTATCTATGTCTATCTCTGTATCTGTATCTATGTCTATCTCTGTATCCGTATCTCTGTCTATCTCTGTATCTATGTCTATCTCTGTATCTGTATCTCTGTCTATCTCTGTATCTGTATCTCTGTCTCTCTCTGTATCTGTATCTCTGTCTATCTCTGTATCTGTATCTCTGTCTCTCTCTGTATCTGTATCTCTGTATATCTCTGTATCTGTATCTCTGTATATCTCTGTATCTGTATCTCTGTCTCTCTCTGTATCTGTATCTCTGTCTATCTCTGTATCTGTATCTCTGTCTCTCTCTGTATCTGTATCTCTGTCTATCTCTGTATCTGTATCTCTGTATATCTCTGTATCTGTATCTATGTCTATCTCTGTATCCGTATCTCTGTCTATCTCTGTATCTATGTCTATCTCTGTATCTGTATCTCTGTCTATCTCTGTATCTGTATCTCTGTCTATCTCTGTATCTGTATCTCTGTCTATCTCTGTATCTGTATCTCTGTATATCTCTGTATCTGTATCTCTGTATCTCTCTGTATCTATGTCTATCTCTGTATCTGTATCTATGTCTATCTCTGTATCTGTATCTCTCTGTCTCTCTCTGTATCTATGTCTATCTCTGTATCTGTATCTATGTCTATCTCTGTATCTGTATCTCTGTATCTCTCTGTATCTGTATCTCTGTCTATCTCTGTATCTGTATCTATGTCTATCTCTGTATCTGTATCTCTGTCTATCTCTGCATCTGTATCTCTGTCTATCTCTGTATCTGTATCTCTGTCTATCTCTGTATCTGTATCTATGTCTATCTCTGTATCTGTATCTCTGTCTATCTCTGTATCTGTGTTTCTCTGTCTCTGTATCTGTCTATCTCTGTATCTATATCTCTGTTTCTCTCTGTATCTGTATCTCTGTCTATCTCTGTATCTGTATCTCTGTCTATCTCTGTATCGGTCTATATCTCTGTCTCTCTGTATCTGTATCTCTCTGTCTCTCTGTATCTGTCTATCTCTGTATCTATATCTCTGTTTCTCTCTCTATCTGTATCTCTGTCTATCTCTGTATCTGTATCTCTGTATCTCTCTGTATCTATGTCTATCTCTGTATCTGTATCTATGTCTATCTCTGTATCTGTATCTCTCTGTCTCTCTCTGTATCTATGTCTATCTCTGTATCTGTATCTATGTCTATCTCTGTATCTGTATCTCTCTGTCTCTCTCTGTATCTGTATCTCTGTCTATCTCTGTATCTGTATCTCTGTCTATCTCTGTATCTATGTCTATCTCTGTATCTGTATCTATGTCTATCTCTGTATCTGTATCTCTGTCTATCTCTGTATCTGTATCTATGTCTATCTCTGTATCTGTATCTATGTCTATCTCTGTATCTGTATCTCTGTATATCTCTGTCTCTGTATCTCTGTATCTCTCTGTATCTGTATCTCTGTCTATCTCTGTATCTGTATCTATGTCTATCTCTGTATCTGTATCTCTCTCTGTATCTCTCTGTCTCTCTGTATCTGTCTCTCTCTCTGTATCTGTATCTCTGTCTTCTCTCTGTATCTGTATCTATGTCTATCTCTGTATCTGTATCTCTGTCTATCTCTGTATCTGTATCTCTGTCTATCTCTGTATCTCTGTATCTCTGTCTGTATCTCTGTCTATCTCTGTATCTGTATCTCTGTCTATCTCTGTATCTGTATCTCTGTCTATCTCTGTATCTGTATCTCTGTCTCTCTCTGTATCTGTATCTCTGTCTATCTCTGTATCTGTATCTCTGTATATCTCTGTATCTGTATCTCTGTCTCTCTCTGTATCTGTATCTCTGTCTATCTCTGTATCTGTATCTCTGTCTCTCTCTGTATCTGTATCTCTGTCTATCTCTGTATCTGTATCTCTGTCTATCTCTGTATCTGTATCTCTCTGTCTATCTCTGTATCTCTCTGTCTATCTCTCTGTATCTATGTCTATCTGTATCTGTATCTCTGTCTATCTCTGTATCTGTATCTCTGTCTATCTCTGTATCTGTATCTCTGTCTATCTCTGTATCTGTAT
>NW_025752133.1:0-13361 GCF_021184085.1 Oncorhynchus gorbuscha | reverse complement strand
CAGAAACACAGATACAGTCAGAGGAACGAGTTACACCCAGCTTCACACAGAGACACAGAGACACAGAGACACAGATACAGATTCAGAGGAATGGGTTTACACCCAGCTTCACACAGAGACACAGAAACACAGATACAGTCAGAGGAATGAGTTAGACACAGCTTCATACAGCAACACAAAAACACAGACACAGATTCAGAGGAATGAGTTTACACCCAGCTTCACACAGACACAGAGACACAGAAACACAGACACAGATTCAGAGGAATGAGTTTACACCCAGCTTCACACAGAGACACAGAGACACAGATACAGATTCAGAGGAAGTTACAGACAGCTTCACAGACAATGAGACACAGATACAGAGTCAGAGGACATGAGACACAGAGCTTCACACAGAAAGACAGAAACACAGACACAGATTCAGAGGAATGAGTTACACCCAGACACACAGAGACACAGAAACACAGATACAGATTCAGAGGAATGAGTTACACCCAGATTCACACAGAGACACAGATACAGAGAAGACAGTTAGACAGACACAGAGACACAGAAACACAGATACAGATTCAAAGACACAGAGACAGACAGACACACAGAGACACAGAGACACAGAGACACAGATACAGATTCAGAGGAATGAGTTACACCCAGCTTCACAAAGACACAGAAACACAGATACAGTCAGAGGAACGAGTTACACCCAGCTTCACACAGAGACACAGAGACACAGAGACACAGATACAGATTCAGAGGAATGAGTTACACCCAGCTTCACAAAGATACACAGAAACACAGACACAGATTCAGAGGAATGAGTTTACACCCAGCTTCACACAGAGACACAGAAACACAGATACAGACACAGAATGAGTTAGACCCAGCTTCACACAGACAACAGACAAAACACAGACACAGATTCAGAGAATGAGACACCCAGCTTCACACAGAGACACAGATACACAGATACAGATTCAAAGGAACAGACAGACAGCAGACACAGAGACACAGAGACAGAGACACAGACAGACAGAGACACAGACAGACACAGAGACACAGAGACACAGATACAGAGGACATGAGACAGACAGCAGACAACAGAGACACAGAAACACAGACAGAGACAGACAGAATGAGTTACACAGACAGACAGACAGAAAGAGACACAGAAACAGACAGAGAACAGTCAGACAGAATGAGTTAGACACAGACAGACAGCAACACAAAAACACAGACACAGATTCAGAGGACAGAGACACAGACAGCTTCACACAGAGACACAGAGACACAGAAACACAGACACAGACAGAGACACAGAATGAGACAGACCCAGCTTCACACAGAGACACAGAAAGACAGACACAGATTCAACAGGAATGAGACACCCAGCTTCACAGACAATGAGACACAGACAGACACAGACAGACAGAGAACAGACAGACAGCTTCACACAGACACACAGAAACAGACAGACACAGATTCAGACAACAGACACCCAGACAGACAGAGACACAGAAACACAGATACAGACAGAATGAGTTACACAGACCAGAGACACAGACAGAGACAGAAACACAGACACAGACAGAAGAGTTACACAGACAGACACAGAGACACAGAAACACAGATGCAGATTCAGACAGACATGAGTTACACAGCTTCACACAGAGACACAGAAACACAGATACAGACAGACAGAATGAGTTACAGACACACAGAGACACAGACAGAACACAGACAGACAGACAGAGACACAGAGACAGACAGACACAGACAGAGACACAGAAACAGACAGATACAGATTCAGACAGAATGAGACACAGAGACACAGACACACACAGAGACACAGAAACACAGATACAGATTCAAAGGAGACAGACACAGACACAGAGACACAGACAGAGACACAGAGACAGACAGACACAGATACAGATTCAGACAATGAGTTACACCCAGACAGACAGAGACACAGAAACACAGAGACAGACAGACACAACAGACAGAGACAGAGAAACAGACAGAGACACAGAGACACAGAGACACAGATACAGACAGAAGACACACCCAGACAGAGACACAGACAGACACAGACACAGACAGAGGAATGAGACAGACAGACAGACAGACAGACACAAACAGACAGAGACACAGACAGAGGAATGAGACACCCAGAAAACTTCACAGACAGACACAGACACAGAGACACAGACAGACAGACAGACACAGACACAGATTCAGAGAATGAGACAGAGACACACAGAGACACAGAGACACAGATACAGATTCAGAGAGTTACACAGACAGACAAGAGACACAGATACAGAGTCAGACAATGAGTTACACCCACAGACAGAAAGACAGAAACACAGATACAGACAGAGGAACAGACACAGAGACACACAGAGACACAGAAACACAGACACAGACAGAGAGAACAGACAGACAGACACCCAGACAGACAGAGACACAGAGACACAGACAGAGACAGACAGACAGAGAGACACAGAGACACAGAAACACAGATACAGATTCAGACAGGAACAGACACCCAGACAGAGACAGAGAGACAGACAGACACAGAGACACAGACAGACACAGATTCAGAGAATGAGACACAGACACAGAGACACAGACAGACAGACAGAGGAACAGACACCCAGAGACACACAGACAGAGACACAGAGACACAGACAGACACAGACACAGACAGACAGATGAGAAGACAGACAGACAGAGACAGACAGACACACAGAGACACAGACAGACAGAGACACAGACACCCAGAGACACAGAGACACAGAAACACAGATACAGACAGAGGAACAGACAGACAGAGCTTCACACAGACAGAAAAACAGACAGACACAGATTCAGAGAGAATGAGACAGACAGAGAACACAGACAGAGACACAGACACACAGAGACAGATTCAGAGGAGACAGACAGACACACACAGACACAGAGACACAGACAGACAGAGACACAGACAGAGACACAGAGACACAGAGACACAGATACAGAGAATGAGACAGACAGAGACACAGAGACACAGAAACAGAGACAGAGACAGACAGAGGAACAGACAGAGACACAGAGACACAGAACAGAGACACAGAAACAGATACAGATTCAGAAGAGTTACACCCAGACAGACAGACAGACAGAGCCACAGAAACACAGATACAGATTCAGGAATGAGTTACAGAGCAGAAACACAGAGACACAGAAACACAGATGCAGATTCACAGACAGACAGAGTTACACAGACAGACAGAGACACAGAAACACAGATACAGACAGAGGAACAGACAGACAGAGACACAGAGACACAAAAACACAGACAGATTCAGAGAATGAGTTACACCCAGAGACACAATGAGACACAGATACAGACAGAGGAATGAGACACAGACAGCTTGACAGAGACACAGACAGACAGAGACAGAGACAGACAGACACAGATACAGATTCAGAGAAATGAGTTAGACCTAGACACAGAGACACAGAGACACAGATACAGATTCAGAGGAATGAGACACCCAGAGAGACACAGACAGAGACACAGATACAGAGAAGAGGAAGAAGTTACAGACACACAGAAAGACAGAAACACAGACACAGATTCAGAGGAATGAGACAGACCCAGACAGAGACACAGAAAGACAGATACAGACAGAGGAACAGACACAGATTCAGACACAGAGACACAGACAGAGAAAGAGTTAGACACTAGAGACAGAGACACAGAAACACAGATACAGACACAAAGACACAGAGACAGACAGACAGAGACAGAGACACAGAGACACAGAGACAGACAGATTCAGACAATGAGTTACACCAGACAAAGAGACACAGAAACACAGATACAGACAGAGACACAGAACACAGAAACACACAGAGACACAGAGACAGAGACAGAGACACAGATACAGATTCAGAGGAATGAGTTTACACCCAGAGACACAGACAGAGACACAGAAACAGAGATACAGACAGAGGAATGAGAGACACAGCAGAGACAGAGACACAGAAACAGACAGAGACACACAGAGACACAGAATGAGACACAGACAGACACACATAGCCACAGAAACACAGATACAGATACAGAGAATGAGTTACACAGACAGACACAGAGACACAGAAACACAGATGACAGATTCAGACAGAGTTACACCCAGAACAGACAGAGACACAGAAACACAGATACAGAGACACAGAGGAAGAGACAGACACACACAGAGACACAGAAACACAGACAGACAGACAGACAATGAGAAACACAGAGACACAGAGAAACACAGACAGAGACACAGACAGACAGATTCAGAGGAATGAGACAGACAGAGACACAGAGACACAGACACAGAGACACAGATACAGACAGAGAAGACAGACAGACAGAGCAGAGACACAGAGACACAGAGACACAGATACAGACAGAGGAACAGACACCAGAAACAGACACAAGACACACAGATACAGAGACAGAGGAACAGTTACAGACAGCAGAGACACAGAAAGACAGAAACACAGATACAGATTCAGAGGAATGAGACACCCAGACACACACAGAGACACAGAAACACAGAGACAGACAGAGGAATGAGTTACAGACAGAGACAGACAGACAGAGACACAGATACAGAGAAAGACAGAGACACAGACACACAGAGACACAGAAACACAGATACAGACAAAGACAACAGTTACACCCAGACAGACACACAGAGACACAGAGACACAGAGACACAGATACAGACAGAGAATGAGAGACACAGACAGACAGAAGAGACACAGAAACAGAGATACAGACAGAGAAACAGACACCCAGACACAGAGACACAGAGACACAGAGACACAGATACAGATTCAGAGGAATGAGTTTACACCCAGACACACAGAGACACAGAAACACAGATACAGTCAGAGGAATGAGTTAGACACAGACAGACAGAACACAAAAACACAGACACAGACAGAGGAATGAGACAACAGACACAGCTTCACAGAGACACAGAGACACAGAAACACAGACACAGATTCAGAGGAATGAGTTTACACCCAGACAGACACACAGAGACACAGAGACACAGATACAGACAGAGACATGAGACACACCCAGAGACACTTCACAATGAGACACAGATACAGAGTCAGAGGAATGAGTTACACACAGAGACTTCAGACAGAAAGACAGAAACACAGATACAGATTCAGAGGAATGAGAGAACAGACAGAGACACACAGAGACACAGAAACACAGATACAGATTCAGAGGAACAGAGACAGAGACAGATTCACACAGAGACACAGATACAGAGAAACAGTTAGACCTAGCTTCACACAGAGACACAGAAACACAGATACAGATTCAAAGGAACAGAGACACAGCTTCACACAGAGACACAGAGACACAGAGACACAGATACAGATTCAGAGGAATGAGTTACACCCAGCTTCACAAAGACACAGAAACACAGATACAGACAGAGGAACAGAGACACCCAGAAACACACAGAGACACAGAGACACAGAGACACAGATACAGATTCAGAGAGAACAGACACAGACACAAAGATACACAGAAACAGACAGACACAGATTCAGAGGAATGAGACACAGAAACAGACAGAGACACAGAAACACAGATACAGACACAGACAATGAGAGACCCAGAATACAGCAACACAAAAACACAGACACAGATTCAGAGGAATGAGTTTACACAGACACACAGAGACACAGATACACAGATACAGATTCAAAGACAACAGAGTTACAGACAGCTTTACAGACAGAGACACAGAGACAGAGACACAGAGACACAGAGACACAGAGACACAGAGACACAGAGACACAGAGGAATGAGTTACACAGACACAAAGAGACACAGAAACACAGATAGAGATTCAGAGGAATGAGACACAGAAACAGACACAAAGAGACACAGAAACACAGATACAGACAGAGGAATGAGTTAGACCCAGCTTCACAGCAACACAAAAACACAGACACAGATTCAGAGGAATGAGTTTAGACCAGCTTCACACAGAGACACAGAGACACAGAAACACAGACACAGATTCAGAGGAATGAGTTAGACCCAGACAGAGACACACACAAACACAGACACAGATTCAAAGGAAGAGTTACACAGCTTCAGACACAATGAGACACAGAAACACAGATACAGATTCAGAGGAACAGAGTCAGACCCAGAGACACAGAGACACAGAAACACAGATACAGATTCAGAGAATTAGACACCCAGCTTCACACAGAGACACAGAAACACAGACACAGATTCAGAGGAATGAGTTACACAGACACACAGAGCACACAGAAACACAGATACAGATTCACAGAATGAGTTACACAGAGACAGACACACAGAGACACAGAAACACAGATGAGATTCAGAGGAATGAGTTACACCCAGCTTCACACAGAGACACAGAAACACAGAGACAGGACACAGAGGAATGAGTTAGACACAGACACAGAGACACAAAAACAGACAGACAGATTCACAGGAAGAGACACAGAAGCTTCAGACAGAGACACAGAAACACAGATAGGACAGAGACAGAGACACAGACAGACAGAGACAGACAGACAGAGACAGACAGAAACAGACACCCAGACACAGAGACAGAGAGACACAGAACACAGAGACACAGATACAGATTCAGACAAAGACAGACAGAGTTAGACCAGACACAGAGACACAGAAACAGACACAGACACAGATTCAGACAGAATGAGACACAGAGACACACAATGAGACACAGATACAGAGTCAGAGGAAGAGTTACACAGACAGCTTCACACAGAGACACAGAAACACAGATACAGATTCAGAGAATGAGTTACAGACAGCTTCACACAGAGACACAGAAACACAGATACAGATTCAGAGACAATGAGACAGACACACAGAGACACAGATACAGAGAAATGAGTTAGACAGAGCACAGACACAGAGACAGAGACAGAAACACAGATACAGATTCAAAGAAACAGTTACACCCAGCTTCAGACACAGACAGAGACACAGAGACACAGATACAGATTCAGAGGAATGAGTTACACAGAAACAGACAGAGACACAGAAACACAGAAACAGACAGAGACACAGAAACAGAGACAGACACAGAGACACAGAAACAGACAGAGACACAGAAACAGACAGAGACACAGAGACACAGAGACACAGAAACACAGAAACAGACAGAAACAGACAGAGACAGAGACACAGAAACACAGATACAGACAGAGACATGAGAACACAGACACACATAGACACAGAAACACAGATACAGATTCAGAGACATGAGACACCCAGACTTCACACAGAGACACAGAAACACAGATGCAGATTCAGAGGAATGAGACACCCAGACACACAGAGACACAGAAGACACAGAAACAGACAGAGGAATGAGACAGACACAGACACACAGAGACACAGAAACACAGACAGAGACACAGAGACAGAATGAGACACCAGACAGAGACACAGACACAAGACAGACACAGATACAGATTCAGAGGAACAGACAGAGAGCTTCAGAGACACAGACAGACAGAGACACAGAGACACAGATACAGATTCAGAGAAATGAGTTACACCAGACACAGAGACACAGAGACACAGAAACAGACAGACAGAGAATGAGACACAGAAACAGACAGAGACACAGAAACAGACAGAGACAGAGACACAGAAACAGACAGAGACAGAGACACAGAAACAGACAGAGACAGAGACACAGAAACAGACAGAGACACAGAAACACAGAAACAGACAGAGACAGAGTTACACAGACAGAGACAGACAGACACAGACACAGACACAGAGAACAGAGAGACAGAGACACAGAGACACAGAAACACAGATACAGATTCAGAAGGAATGAGTTACACCCAGAGACACAGAGACACAGAGACAGAGAGACACAGATACAGATTCAGAGGAATGAGACACCCAGACACAAGAGAGACACAGAAACACAGATACAGTTCAGAGAACAGACACCCAGACACACAGAGACACAGAGACACAGAGACACAGATACAGATTCAGAGGAATGAGTTTACACAGAGCTTCACACAGAGACACAGAAACACAGAGACACAGACAGAGAATGAGTTACACAGACACAGACAGAGACAGAGACACAGAACACAGACAGACACAGACAGAGGAATGACAGACCCAGCTTCACACAGACACAGAGACACAGAAACAGAGACAGACACAGATTCAGAGGAATGAGACACCCAGCTTCACACAGAGACACAGAAACACAGATACAGATTCAGAGGAATGAGACAGACAGACAGAGACAGAGACACAGAAACAGACAGATACAGATTCAGAGACAATGAGACACACCAGCTTCACACAGAGACACAGAAACACAGACAGATTCAGAGAATGAGTTACACCCAGCTTCACACAGAGACACAGAAACACAGATACAGACAGAGGAATGAGACAGAGACACAGAGACACAGACACAGATTCAGAGACATGAGACACAGACACAGAGACACAGAAACAGACAGACACAGAGACACAGAGGAATGAGACAGAGACTTCACAGAGACAGAGAGACACAGATTCAGAGGAATGACACCCAGACAGACAGACACAGAGACACAGAGACAGACAGAGACACAGATACAGATTCAGAGAAAGACAGAGACAGAGACCTAGCTTCACACAGAGACAGACAGAGACAGACAGAGACAGATACAGATTCAGAGAACAGACAGACACCCAGAAGACACACAATGAGACACAGATACAGAGAGAACAGAGGAATGAGAAACAGAGCACAGAAACACAGAAAGACAGAAACACAGATACAGATTCAGAGGAATAGACACACCCAGCTTCACACAGAGACACAGAAACAGACAGATACAGATTCAGAGAATGAGTTACACAGATTCACACAGAGACACAGATACAGAGAAACAGACAGACCTAGCACACAGAGACACAGAAACACAGATACAGATTCAAAGAAACAGACACAGAGTTACACCCAGCTTCACACAGAGACACAGAGACACAGAGACACAGATACAGAGAGAATGAGTTACACCCAGAAACAAAGAGACACAGAAACACAGATACAGTCAGAGGAACAGAGTTACAGACACAGAGACACAGAGACACAGAGACACAGATACAGATTCAGAGGAATGGGTTTACACAGAAACACACAGAGACACAGAAACACAGATACAGTCAGAGGAATGAGTTAGACACAGCTTCATACAGCAACACAAAAACACAGATACAGATTCATTGGAATGAGTTACACCCAGCTTCACACATAGCCACAGAAACACAGATACAGATTCATAGGAATGAGTTACACCCAGCTTCACACAGAGACACAGAAACACAGATGCAGATTCATAGGAATGAGTTACACCCAGCTTCACACAGAGACACAGAAACACAGATACGGATTCAGAGGAATGAGTTAGACCCAGCTTCACACAGAGACACAAAAACACAGACAGATTCAAAGGAATGAGTTACACCCAGCTTCACTTCACAATGAGACACAGATACAGATTCAGAGGAATGAGTTACACCCAGCTTGACACGGAGACACAGAGACACAGAGACACAGAGACACAGATACAGATTCAGAGAAATGAGTTAGACCTAGCTTCACACAGAGACACAGAGACACAGATACAGATTCAGAGGAATGAGTTACACCCAGCTTCACTTCACAATGAGACACAGATACAGAGTCAGAGGAATGAGTTACACCCAGATTCACACAGAAAGACAGAAACACAGATACAGATTCAGAGGAACGAGTTACACCCAGCTTCACACAGAGACACAGAAACACAGATACAGATTCAGAGGAATGACACACCCAGATTCACACAGAGACACAGATACAGAGAAATGAGAGACCTAGCTTCACACAGAGACACAGAAACACAGATACAGATTCAGAAGGAACAGAGACACCCAGAAACACACAGAGACACAGAGACACAGAGACACAGATACAGATTCAGAGGAATGAGTTACACCCAGCTTCACAAAGAGACACAGAAACACAGATACAGTCAGAGGAACGAGTTACACCCAGCTTCACACAGAGACACAGAGACACAGAGACACAGATACAGATTCAGAGGAATGGGTTTACACCCAGCTTCACACAGAGACACAGAAACACAGATACAGTCAGAGGAATGAGTTAGACACAGCTTCATACAGCAACACAAAAACACAGACACAGATTCAGAGGAATGAGTTTACACCCAGCTTCACACAGACACAGAGACACAGAAACACAGACACAGATTCAGAGGAATGAGTTTACACCCAGCTTCACACAGAGACACAGAGACACAGATACAGATTCAGAGGAATGAGTTACACCCAGCTTCACTTCACAATGAGACACAGATACAGAGTCAGAGGAATGAGTTACTACACAGAGCTTCACACAGAAAGACAGAAACACAGATACAGATTCAGAGGAATGAGTTACACCCAGCTTCACACAGAGACACAGAAACACAGATACAGATTCAGAGGAATGAGTTACACCCAGATTCACACAGAGACACAGATACAGAGAAATTAGTTAGACCTAGCTTCACACAGAGACACAGAAACACAGATACAGATTCAAAGGAACGAGTTACACCCAGCTTCACACAGAGACACAGAGACACAGAGACACAGATACAGATTCAGAGGAATGAGTTACACCCAGCTTCACAAAGACACAGAAACACAGATACAGTCAGAGGAACGAGTTACACCCAGCTTCACACAGAGACACAGAGACACAGAGACACAGATACAGATTCAGAGGAATGAGTTACACCCAGCTTCACAAAGATACACAGAAACACAGACACAGATTCAGAGGAATGAGTTTACACCCAGCTTCACACAGAGACACAGAAACACAGATACAGTCAGAGGAATGAGTTAGACCCAGCTTCATACAGCAACACAAAAACACAGACACAGATTCAGAGGAATGAGTTTACACCCAGCTTCACACAGAGACACAGATACACAGATACAGATTCAAAGGAACGAGTTACACCCAGCTTTACACAGAGACACAGAGACAGAGACACAGAGACACAGAGACACAGAGACACAGAGACACAGATACAGAGGAATGAGTTACACCCAGATTCACAAAGAGACACAGAAACACAGATAGAGATTCAGAGGAATGAGTTACACCCAGATTCACAAAGAGACACAGAAACACAGATACAGTCAGAGGAATGAGTTAGACCCAGCTTCATACAGCAACACAAAAACACAGACACAGATTCAGAGGAATGAGTTTACACCCAGCTTCACACAGAGACACAGAGACACAGAAACACAGACACAGATTCAGAGGAATGAGTTAGACCCAGCTTCACACAGAGACACAAAAACACAGACACAGATTCAAAGGAATGAGTTACACCCAGCTTCACTTCACAATGAGACACAGAAACACAGATACAGATTCAGAGGAACGAGTCACACCCAGCTTCACACAGAGACACAGAAACACAGATACAGATTCAGAGGAATTAGTTACACCCAGCTTCACACAGAGACACAGAAACACAGATACAGATTCATTGGAATGAGTTACACCCAGCTTCACACAGAGCCACAGAAACACAGATACAGATTCATAGGAATGAGTTACAGCCAGCTTCACACAGAGACACAGAAACACAGATGCAGATTCATAGGAATGAGTTACACCCAGCTTCACACAGAGACACAGAAACACAGATACGGATTCAGAGGAATGAGTTAGACCCAGCTTCACACAGAGACACAAAAACACAGACAGATTCAAAGGAATGAGTTACACCCAGACAGACACAGAGACACAGAAACACAGATACAGATTCAGAGGAATGAGTTACACCCAGCTTCACACAGAGACACAGAGACACAGATACAGATTCAGAGGAATGAGTTACAACCAGACACAGACAGACAGACAGAGACACAGAGACACAGAGACACAGATACAGACAGAGAACAGACAGACAGAGACAGAGACACAGAGACACAGAGACAGAGATACAGATTCAGAGAAATGAGTTAGACCAGCTTCACACAGAGACACAGAGACACAGATACAGAGACAGAGGAATGAGTTACAGAGCTTCACACAGACAGAGACAGAGACACAGATACAGATTCAGAGGAATGAGTTACACCCAGCTTCACTTCACAATGAGACAGAAACAGATACAGAGTCAGAGGAATGAGTTACACCCAGCTTCACACAGAAAGACAGAAACACAGATACAGATTCAGAGGAATGAGTTACACCCAGCTTCACACAGAGACACAGAAACACAGATACAGATTCAGAGGAATGAGTTACACCCAGATTCACACAGAGACACAGATACAGAGAAATGAGTTAGACCTAGCTTCACACAGAGACACAGAAACACAGATACAGATTCAAAGGAACGAGTTACACCCAGCTTCACACAGAGACACAGAGACACAGAGACACAGATACAGATTCAGAGGAATGAGTTACACCACAGCAGAGACACAAACACAGAGACAGACAGAGGAACAGAGTTACACAGAAACAGCTTCAGACAGAGACACAGAGACAGAGACACAGATACAGATTCAGAGGAATGAGACACCAGAGACAGACTACACAGAGACACAGAAACACAGATACAGATTCAGAGACAATAAGTTACACAGCTTCACAGAGACACAGAAACACAGATACAGATTCAGAGGAATGACAGAGAGACAGACACCCAGCTTCACACAGAGACACAGAAACACAGATACAGTCAGAGGAATGAGTTAGACACAGCTTCATACAGCAACACAAAACACAGACACAGATTCAGAGGAATGAGTTTACACCCAGACAGACACAGAGACACAGAAACACAGACACAGATTCAGAGGAATGAGTTTACACCCAGCTTCACACAGAGACACAGAGACACAGAAACACAGATTCAGACAGAGAGGAATGAGTTAGCTTCACAGACAACACAAAAACACAGATACAGATTCAGAGGAATGAGTTACACCAGCTTCACACAGAGACACAGAGACACAGAAACACAGATACAGATTCAGAGGAATGAGTTAGACCCAGAGACACACAGAGACACAGAAACACAGATACAGATTCAGAGGAATGAGTTACACCCAGACACAGAGACACAGATACAGAGAGAAATGAGTTAGACACAGAGGACACACAGAGACACAGAAACACAGATACAGATTCAAAGGAACAGTTACACCCAGCTTCACACAGAGACACAGA
>NW_025752132.1:0-13364 GCF_021184085.1 Oncorhynchus gorbuscha | reverse complement strand
TTGGCTTGCCATGAATATACCGGTTGAAGCGAGTGGTCGCATCTGCACTTCGCTCCCGCGGGTAGTATAACTTTTTCATTATATTTCATTATAGCACAACGGTTTGATTTGTCTAATCTTAGCAATTTCTTCTCAGCTAGCTACATAGCCGTCTTTGTATCAAAGATAATTGCGTAATTATCGTATTTCGCCGTCCTAACGTAGTCTTCACTACCCAGCTAGCTAACGTCCACTGATTAGCTGCACTGGAGAAACTATTACACTCAACTGAACGAATTGATTAGTGTAGTGTTAGCTAGCTACATAGCTGTCTTTGCTGTTCGTATTTCATCGTATCCAAGATAATTGTGTTGTTTAGGCTTAGAGTGTGTAGTCTTAGAGTGATTATCTACTTACCGAGGTTAGCTAGCCAGCTATCGTCCTTAATTCACTCTAAGTTAGTTAGCCAACAGCTAGCCAACAGCTAGCCAACGCCTTACCGACCACTCACAACCCGGTCGCATTCAGGTAGTATCACATTTTCACTTCATTTCTCATTACAGTACAACGTTTGGATTTGTTTGATCGTAGCTAGCTACATAGCTAGCTACATAGCCGTCTTTGTATCAAAGATAATTGTGTAGTCTAGAGCCATTTTCTAGGTTCGCTAGCCAGCTATTGTCGTTCTTTAACGCAACGCAACGTAACGTGAACACTGCTAGCTAGCCAGCTAGCCCCCGAATAGCAACTCTGGTAGAAACTATTACATCCTAACGAACGAGCCTCTGATTAGTGTAGTGTCAACAACGGGACCTACTGCCAGCTAGCTTACCAGCAGTACTGTATCATTTTAATCATTTTAGTCAATAAGATTCTTTGCTACGTAGCTTAACTTTCTGAACATTCAGACGTAGTCCACTTGTCATTCCACTCCTTTGCATTAGCGTAGCCTCTTCTGTAGCCTGTCAACTATGTGTCTGTTTATCCCTGTTCTCTCTCTCTGCACAGACCATACAACGCTTCCACACAGGTGGGCCGCGCCACTCCTACTCTGGTGGTCCCAGCGCACGACTCCACGTGGAGTTCCAGGTCTCCGGTAGCCTTCTGGAACCCACCAGGGTCAACAAGGCAGAGAGTTCATCTCAGCCTATGCCTCCTCCAGTCCCTCGACTTCTTGGCACTGACAGAAACATGGATCACCACAGACAACACTGCTACTCCTACTGCTCTCTTCGCCCGCCCACGTGTTCTCGCACACACCGAGAGCGTCTGTCAGCGGGGTGGTGGCACTGGGATCTTGGCCTTCCAAGTGGTCATTCTCTCTTTCTCCCTTACCCATCTGTCTATCGCTCCTCTTTGAATTCCATGCTGTCACAGTTACTAGCCCTTCAAGCTAATAACATCCTTATCATTTATCGCCCTCCAGGTCTTCGGAGAGTTCATCAATGAGCTTGATGCCTTGATAAGCTCCTTTTCTCTGAGGATTACTGCCTCTACAGTTCTGCGACTTAACCTCCCCCACGCCTACCTTTGACTCATTCTCTCTGCCTCCTTTCCACTCCTCTCCTTTGACCTCACCTCTACCTTTTCCTCTTGGCCTGGCCAAGGCAGGCAATACACTGACTCCTTATCTTTAGCCTAGATGCTGTTCTTCCACTAACCTCATTGCAACTCCTCCAAGTCTCCGACCACTACCTTGTATCCTTTTCCCCTCTCGCTCTCATCCAACACCTCCCACACTGCCCTACTGATGGTATCGCTAGCTGCCCCAACCTTCGCTCTTCCTGTGCTTACTTTCCTTTCCATCCTATCATCTCTTCCTCCGCTCAAACCTTCTCCACCTATCTCCTGATTCTGCTCTCCTCAAAACTCCCTTTCCTCCCTCTCTGCATCCCTTGACTCTCTATGTCCCCTATCCCCTCCAGGCCGGCTCGGTCCTCACCCTCCCGCTCTCTCTCTCCGTGGGTTTGATGATCTCCATTGCAAGCTCACAGAACAGGGCTCCGGGCAGCCGAGCGGAAATGGAGGAAAACTCGCTCCTGCAGACCTGGTATCCTTTCACTCCTCCTGTATTTTCCTTGTCTCAAGGCTAAAGCCACTTACCACGTTTAAATTCCAACATCTGCCTCTAACCTGAAGTTTCTTGCCACCTCCTCCCCTCCTGAATCCTCCTCCCCCTCCCCCTCCTCCCTCTCTGCAGATGACTTCGTCAACCATTTTGAAAAGAAGGTCGACGACATCCGATCCTCGTTTGCTAAGTCAAACGACACCGCTGGTTCTGCTCACACTGCCCTACCCTGTGCTCTGACCTCTTTCTCCCTCTCTCTCCAGATGAAATCTCGCGTCTTGTGACGGCCGGCCGCCCAACAACCTGCCCGCTTGACCCTATCCCCTCCTCTCTTCTCCAGACCATTTCCGGAGACCTTCTCCCTTACCTCACCTCGCTCATCAACTCATCCCTGACCGCTGGCTACGTCCCTTCCGTCTTCAAGAGAGCGAGAGTTGCACCCCTTCTGAAAAAACCTACACTCGATCCCTCCGATGTCAACAATTACAGACCAGTATCCCTTCTTTCTTTTCTCTCCAAAACTCTTGAACGTGCCGTCCTTGGCCAGCTCTCCCGCTATCTCTCTCTGAATGACCTTCTTGATCCAAATCAGTCAGGTTTCAAGACTAGTCATTCAACTGAGACTGCTCTCCTCTGTATCACGGAGGCGCTCCGCACTGCTAAAGCTAACTCTCTCTCCTCTGCTCTCATCCTTCTAGATCTATCGGCTGCCTTCGATACTGTGAACCATCAGATCCTCCTCTCCACCCTCTCCGAGTTGGGCATCTCCGGCGCGGCCCACGCTTGGATTGCGTCCTACCTGACAGGTCGCTCCTACCAGGTGGCGTGGCGAGAATCTGTCTCCTCACCACGCGCTCTCACCACTGGTGTCCCCCAGGGCTCTGTTCTTGGCCCTCTCCTATTCTCGCTATACACCAAGTCACTTGGCTCTGTCATAACCTCACATGGTCTCTCTTATCATTGCTATGCAGACGACACACAATTAATCTTCTCCTTTCCCCCTTCTGATGACCAGGTGGCGAATCGCATCTCTGCATGTCTGGCAGACATATCAGTGTGGATGACGGATCACCACCTCAAGCTGAACCTCGGCAAGACGGAGCTGCTCTTCCTCCCGGGGAAGGACTGCCCGTTCCATGATCTCGCCATCACGGTTGACAACTCCATTGTGTCCTCCTTCCCAGAGCGCCAAGAACCTTGGCGTGATCCTGGACAACACCCTGTCGTTCTCAACCAACATCAAGGCAGTGGCCCGTTCCTGTAGGTTCATGCTCTACAACATCCGCAGAGTACGACCCTGCCTCACACAGGAAGCGGCGCAGGTCCTAATCCAGGCACTTGTCATCTCCCGTCTGGATTACTGCAACTCGCTGTTGGCTGGGCTCCTGCCTGTGCCATTAAACCCCTTCAACTCATCCAGAACGCCGCAGCCCGTCTGGTGTTCAACCTTCCCAAGTTCTCCTCACGTCACCCCCGCTCCTCCGTTCTCTCCACTGGCTTCCAGTTGAAGCTCGCATCCGCTACAAGACCATGGTGCTTGCCTACGGAGCTGTGAGGGGAACGGCACCTCAGTACCTCCAGGCTCTGATCAGGCCCTACACCCAAACAAGGGCACTGCGTTCATCCACCTCTGGCCTGCTCGCCTCCCTACCACTGAGGAAGTACAGCTCCCGCTCAGCCCAGTCAAAACTGTTCGCTGCCCTGGCCCCCCAATGGTGGAACAAACTCCCTCACGACGCCAGGACAGCGGAGTCAATCACCACCTTCCGGAGACACCTGAAACCCCACCTCTTTAAGGAATACCTAGGATAGGTTAAGTAATCCCTCTCACCCCACCCCTTAAAATTTAGATGCACTATTGTAAAGTGACTGTCCCACTGGATGTCATAGGGTGAATGCACCAATTTGTAAGTCGCTCTGGATAAGAGCGTCTGCTAAATGACTTAAATGTAAATGTAAAAATTTAATATACGCCACTGATTATCTCCAATGTCAAAAAAACGTTTAAAAAATGAACATACAGCATGTATCTTTTGTCTCCCTGTGTTTCATAATTTTCCTTAAATTCGCAAGAGGCTGAATGGATCTCACAGGAGCGAAACTGCGCCCCCATTCGTACACGCAGTGGCCGTACTATCTGATACTGTCTGGGTCCAAACGAGTATGACATTGTTGCCGTCCATAGCATTGAATGCAAGGGAAGCCAGCGTGCATTTGGCCCCCTTGACAATTTTGGGGGCCAATCAGCGTTGAGCTAAACTGAGCGAGCTCAACTGTTGGGCCTGGTGGGGGGTGGAAGTAGCATAGTGGTTCGAGCGTTGGACTAGTAACCGAAGGTTGCAAGTTCAAATCCCCGAGCTGACAAGGTGCAAATCTGTCTAGTTCTGCCCCTGAACAGGCAGTTAACCCCTATTTCCTAGGCCGTCATTGAAAATAAGAATTTGTTCTTAACTGACTTGCCTAGTAAAATAAAGGTAGAAAATAAAATGTGTCAAGGGAAGCTAGCTTGGTTTGTTTGTCTCTCCTATGAAATCGCTTTGGGAGCATACGTCAGAAACAACTTGATTAGATGTATCTTGTTGTGTTGTCCTCCGATGGCTAGCCCTTTCCTAAATTAGCCATGGATGGAGATAGGGATTTGGACTTGTGGTTTTACTTAATTATCAATGACTATAATGGCGATTCTGATCAACCATTAATTCATACATTGTTGTGCCCTGCCCTGAGGCAATATGTACAGTAGCTAGATGTAGAAGGCTAATGTTAACTAGCTAACGTTGCCCATGAATGGAAGTTAGGCTAGTGAGAAAGCATTTTAGCTAGGTAGCCTAGGACAACAAAAATAAAAGCGTGTACTGAATGACAGATAGACCGTTTTGTCAACATGAAGGAAGGACGATGGCATATGCATTTCTCTACAATTAAGGAGAGTCAACATATTTTTCTACTTGCACGAAAACGTGCACACGCGCACGCATGCACGCACGCACGCACGCGCACGCACGCACACACACACACACACACACACACACACACACACACACACACACACACACACACACACACACACACACACACACACACACACACACACACACACACACACACACACACACACACACACACACACACACACAAACAGAATTCAGAACTATGGACAGCCACATCATATTTACCTTGATTGGACTAAATTGTTTGGGGTATGTTTTAGTTGTAACTGTATTAGACTAAGCAGAAATGATTTGATGATGTTGAAATGTTGAAATTAAATGGTGCTGGAAGAGTGGAGGCAGCTCCTGTTCTCTTTGCGAACTGCGGTAGCTCTCCGTGGTTCTAAATCAATAGTTGTTTCGTGGTTCGAAAATGTCAGTAAAATTAACTTGCTCAACCATCCTGTAGGTCATGTACAGTAACTGTCTGTTACATGCAGTATGTTTTGTGTAAAATATGTTGCTTAATATGCAAATTTATAAGGACAATGAAGTAACAATTAGGTCATTCCCTCTTCCGTCATCAATAATTTTTCTGTGCCCAGTGTTGGGTAGGTTAGTTTCTAAATGTAAGCTTTGATATTTACAAATAGGATGCTCAAAGTAATTTGGGGTGGGAAGGCCATCCTCTCGAGATACAGTATGTTGTGTTGTGATTTATTTTTTTAAAGAAAGAAATGCTTCCTGATGTAAACAATTCATATCTAATGATTAAGATGTATTTTGGCTTTTGTGGGCTGGGAAACAAGAAAAAAAAAATAATAATACGTATAGTGCTCTGTGTGGCAGCCTAGGACAATTGTCTAGGCCCTTGAGGCTATGTGTACCCATTCGCTAGCCGAGGATGGTGATCCGGTCTTCTGGACAATGCAGATGTTTCCACTTATCAGAGACAGCAGGCAAGATGGGCAAGGAACAACAGCAGTGCTGCAAGCAGGGAGACGAGAGTACATTGAAATGGAGAGCCCTTGACCCATCCCTACATCACCATCTTCCCCCTATGACTTGTTCCATTATATGAGCCACTTCAAATGTCTCTTACTTTGTTTTAACATGCCATCTGTATCTACTGGGATGCTGAGGAAATGAAGGTTTAGTAGTTGGATAGTGGATTAAAACAAAGTAGACATGGCATATCCCCAAGAACTTTAACTGTGAACTACTGTAGAATGAGATTACTTCCTCCTCTTCCACCCCCTCCCCCCAGCTGTGACTTAACTAGAAGTGGTTTCTCTACACCGAGAGATACTGTCTTTTGTTCTATGCTTCACATGCACTCATCATGGCTGCTGACTGGTGATTATGATACTTATGGGGAATGGCTGTGGTGCCTTTGAAGGGAAGATGTGAAAACTTGTGGTATGGATTAAGGAATTTTTCCATTTTCAACGCATCAATATCGAGTGACCTATTCCAATATCGAGTGAAATATTCCTGCAGCAACAGGATTTGAACGTTGCTCTATCGTTGGTAAGGCTATTTAGCTGACCAAAAGTAGGCTTGATAAAAAGTGCAATACTATTAATATAAACATGTGCTAGCGTGGGTTTTCAATGGAGTTATGTAAATCACAAAGGTCATTGTCAACAAAACCAAAGAGCTGAACGTGGACTTCAGGAGACAGAAAAAGGGAGCAAGCCCCCAATCACATCGACGGGGCCGCAGTGGAGAAGGCGAAAAGCTTCAAGTTCCTTGGCGTACACATCACTGACAATCTGAAATGGTCCTACCACACAGACAGGGTGGTGGAGGAGAATGAAGAAATGTGGGTTGGCCCCTAAGACCTTCACAGACTTTTACAGGTGCACCATTGACAGTATCCTGCCGGGCTGCATCACTGTCTGGTACGGCAACTGCACCGCCTACAACTTCAGGGCTCTTCAGAGGGTGGTGCGGTCTGCCCAACTCATCAACAGAGGCAAACTGCCTGCCCTCCAGCACACCTACAGCACCCACAGGAAGGCCAAAAATATCACCTGAGCCACGGCCTATTCACCCCGCTATCTTAATGAAGGCGAGGTCAGTACAGGTGCATCAAAGCTGGGACAAAGAGACTGAAAAACAGCTTCTACCTCGAGGACATCAGACTGCTAAATAGCCATCACTAGCCGACCTCCACCCAGTACCCTGCCCTGAACTTAGTCACTGTCACTAGACCAGCTACCACCCGGTTAATCAACCCCGCACCTTAGAGACTTTCTGCCCTATGTACATAGACATGGAATCACTAGTCACTTTAATAATGGAACACTGGTCACTTTAATAATGATTACATACTGTTTTACTCATTTCATATGTACAGTACCAGTCAAAAGTTTGGAAATATGTACTCATTCAAGGGATTTTCTTTATTTTTACTATTTTCTAAATTGTAGAATAATAGTGAAGATATCAAAAGTGTGAAATAACACATATGGAATCATGTAGCAACCAAAAAAAAAGTGTTAAACAAATATATTTTATATTTGAGGGCTCCTGAGTGGCGCAGCGGTCTAAGGCACTGCATCTCAGTGCAAGAGGCGTAACTACAGACCCTGATTCGATTCCAGGCTGTATCAAAACTGGTCATGATTGGGAGTCCATAGGGCGGTGAACAATTGGCCCAGCGTCGTCCAGGTTAGGGTTTGGCCAGCGTAGGCCATCAATGTACTTAATAATTTGTTCATAACTGACTTGCCTAGTTAAAAAAGCTTAAATAACTAACAAAATATTCAAAGTAGCCACACTTTGCCTTGATGACAGTCTTGCACACTCTTGGCATTCTGTCAACCAGCTGCATGAGGTAGTCACCTGGAATGCATTTCAATTAACAGATGTGCCTTGTTAAAAGTTCATTTGTGGAATTACTTTCCTTCTTAATGCGTTTGAGCCAATCAGTTGTGTTGTGACAAGGTAGGTGTGGTATACAGAAGATAGCACTATTTGATAAAAGACCAAGTCCATATTATGGCAAGAACAGCTCAAAAAAGCAAAGAGAAACAACAGTCCATCATTACTTTAAGACATGAAGGTCAGTCAATTTAGAAAACGTCAAGAGTTTCTTCAAGTGCAGTCGCAAAAACCATCAAGGGCTATTATGAAACTGGCTATTATTAGGAACGCCACAGGAAAGGAAGACTAACATTTAACAGTACTTCAGACTGCAGCCCAAATAAATGCTTCACAGAGTTCAAGTAACAGACGCATCTCAACATCAACTGCTCAGAGGAGACTGAGTGAATCAGGCCTTCATGGTCAAATTTATGCAAAGAAGCAACTTATAAATGACACCAATAAGAAGAAGAGACTAGCTTTGTCCGATGAGTCTTTTGACTTTGGTCTGATGAGTCCTAATTTGAGATTTTTGGTTCCAACAACCGTGTCTTCGTGAGACAAGTACTGTAGGTGAACGTATTATCTTTGCTGTTGACACGGTCTGTGATTTATTTAGAATTCAAGGCACACTTAACCAGCATGGCTACCACAGCATTCTGCAGCGATACGCCATCAGGTTTACACTTAGTGGGACTATCTGTAAGGGTTTTCCTGTGGTGAAGGAGAAGCGGACCAAAATGCAGCGTGGTCGTTATTCATGTTCAGGTTATTCACGTTATTCAGGTTAACCTGTTCACGTTATTCAGGTTAATAAAGGAACTAGACATGAAATAACTAACAAAACAATAAATGTACGAAAACCTAAACAGTCCTATCTGGTGCAAACACAGAGACAGGAACAATCACCCACAAACACACAGTGAAACCCAGGCTACCTACGTATGATTCTCAATCAGAGACAACAAATGACACCTGCCTCTGATTGAGAACCATACTAGGCCGAAACATAGAAATACCCAAAACCTAGAAAAACAAACATAGACTGCCCACCCAACTCACGCCCTGACCATACTAAATAAATATAAAACAAAGGAAATAAAGGTCAGAACATGACAGTACTCCCCCCAAAGGTGCGGACTCCGCCGCAAACCTTGACCTATAGGGGAGGGTCTGGGGTGGGCGTCTGTCCACGGTGGCGGCTCTGGCGCGGGACGCGGACCCCACTTCACCATTGTCTTCGCCCGCCTCATTGTCCACCTCCGTGGCTCTCTAACCATGGCAACCTCCCCTCTCAATGACCCCACTGGACAGAGGGGCGGCTGCTCGGGACAGAGGCAGCTGCTCGGGGACAGAGGGGGCGGCTGCTCGGGACAGAGGGGCGGGGGCCTGGCGCCTCTGGGCTGAGGGGCTCTGGCGCCTGGGCTGAGGGGCTCTGGCACCTCTGGGCTGAGGGGCTCTGGCAGTGCTGGGGCTGTCTTTTGTTCTATGTCTTCACATGCACTCATCATGGCTGCTGACTGGTGATTATGATACTTATGGGGAATGGCTGTGGTGCCTTTGAAGGGAAGATGTGAAAACTTGTGGTATGGATTAAGGAATTTTCCATTTTCAACGCATCAATATCGAGTGACCTACTACAGATGTAGGTCTTAATTTGACCTACATTAGTACAGCAAAATATTCCTGCAGCAACAGGGATTTGAACGTTGCTCTATCGTTGGTAAGGCTATTTAGCTGACCAAATGTAGGCTTGATAAAAAGTGCAATACTATTAATATAAACATGTGCTAGTGTGGTTTTCTCAATGGAGTTATGTAAATCACAAAGGTCATTGTCAACAAAAACCAAAGAGCTGAACGTGGACTTCAGAGAGACAGAAAAAGGGAGCAGCCCCCATCCACATCGACGGGGCCGCAGTGGAGAAGGCGAAAAGCTTCAAGTTCCTTGGCGACATCACTGACAATCTGAATGGTCCTACCACACAGACAGCGTGGTGGAGGAGAATGAAGAAATGTGGGTGGTCCCCAAGACCTTCACAGACTTTTACAGGTGCACCATTGACAGTATCCTGTCGGGCTTGCATCACTCGTCTGGTACGGCAACTGCACCGCCTACAACTTCAGGGCTCTTCAGAGGGTGGTGCGGTCTGCCCAACTCATCAACAGAGGCAAACTGCCTGCCCTCCAGCACACCTACAGCACCCACAGGAAGGCCAAAATATCACCTGAGCCACGGCTATTCACCCCGCTATCTTAATGAAGGCGCAGGGGTCAGTACAGGTGCATCAAAGCTGGGACAAAGAGACTGAAAAACAGCTTCTATCTCGAGGACATCAGACTGCCAAATAGCCATCACTAGCCGACCTCCAACCAGTACCCTGCCCTGAACTTAGTCACTGTCACTAGACCAGCTACCACCCGGTTAATCAACCCCGCACCTTAGAGACTTTCTGCCCTATGTACATAGACATGGAATCACTAGTCACTTTAATAATGGAACACTGGTATCTTTAATAATGATTACATACTGTTTTACTCATTTCATATGTACAGTACCAGTCAAAAAGTTTGGAAATATGTACTCATTCAAGGGATTTTCTTTATTTTTACTATTTTCTAAATTGTAGAATAATAGTGAAGATATCAAAAAGTGTGAAATAACACATATGGAATCATGTAGCAACCAAAAAAGTGTTAAACAAATATATTTTATATTTGAGGGCTCCTGAGTGGCGCAGCGGTCTAAGGCATCTCTCAGTGCAAGAGGCGTAACTACAGACCCTGATTCGATTCCAGGCTGTATCAAAACTGGTCATATGATTGGGAGTCCATAGGGCGGTGAACAATTGGCCCAGCGTCGTCCAGGTTAGGTTTGGCCAGCGTAGGCCATCAATGTACTTAATAATTTGTTCATAACTGACTTGCCTAGTTAAATGCTTAAATAACTAACAAAATCTTCAAAGTAGCCACACTTTGCCTTGATGACAGTCTTGCACACTCTTGGCATTCTGTCAACCAGCTGCATGAGGTAGTCACCTGAATGCATTTCAATTAACAGATGTGCCTTGTTAAATGTTCATTTGTGGAATTACTTTCCTTCTTAATGCGTTTGAGCCAATCAGTTGTGTTGTGACAAGGTAGGTGTGGTATACAGAAGATAGCACTATTTGATAAAAGACCAAGTCCATATTATGGCAAGAACAGCTCAAAAAAGCAAAGAGAAACAACAGTCCATCATTACTTTAAGACATGAAGGTCAGTCAATTTAGAAAACGTCAAGAGTTTCTTCAAGTGCAGTCGCAAAAACCATCAAGGGCTATTATGAAACTGGCTATTATTAGGGAACGCCACAGGAAAGGAAGACTAACATTTAACAGTACTTCAGACTGCAGCCCAAATAAATGCTTCACAGAGTTCAAGTAACAGACGCATCTCAACATCAACTGCTCAGAGGAGACTGAGTGAATCAGGCCTTCATGGTCAAATTTATGCAATGAAGCAACTTATAAATGACACCAATAAGAAGAAGAGACTAGCTTTGTCCGATGAGTCTTTTGACTTTGGTCTGATGAGTCCTAATTTGAGATTTTGGTTCCAACAACCGTGTCTTTGTGAGACAAGTACTGTAGGTGAACGTATTATCTTTGCTGTTGACACGGTCTGTGATTTATTTAGAATTCAAGGCACACTTAACCAGCATGGCTACCACAGCATTCTGCAGCGATACGCCATCAGGTTTACACTTAGTGGGACTATCTGTAAGGGTTTTCCTGTGGTGAAGGAGAAGCGGACCAAAATGCAGCGTGGTCGTTATTCATGTTCTGGTTATTCACGTTATTCAGGTTAACCTGTTCACATTATTCAGGTTAATAAAGGAACTAGACATGAAATAACTAACAAAACAATAAATGTACGAAAACCTAAACAGTCCTATCTGGTGCAAACACAGAGACAGGAACAATCACCCACAAACACACAGTGAAACCCAGGCTACCTACGATGATTCTCAATCAGAGACAACAAATGACACCTGCCTCTGATTGAGAACCATACTAGCCGAAACATAGAAATACCCAAAACCTAGAAAAACAAACATAGACTGCCCACCCAACTCACGCCCTGACCATGCTAAATAAATATAAAACAAAGGAAATAAAGGTCAGAACATGACAGTACTCCCCCCCCTCTAAAGGTGCGGACTCCGGCCGCAAAACCTGACCTATAGGGGAGGTCTGGGTGGCGTCTGTCCACGGTGGCGGCTCTGGCGCGGACGCGGACCCCACTTCACCATTGTCTTCGTCCGCCTCATTGTCCACCTCCGTGGCTCTCAACCATGGCAACCCCTCTCAATGACCCCACTGGACAGAGGGGCGGCTGCTCGGGACAGAGGTGGGGCAGCTGCTCGGGGACAGAGGGGCGGCTGCTCGGGACAGAGGGGCGGGGGCTCTGGCGCCTCTGGGCTGAGGGGCTCTGGCGCCTCTGGGCTGAGGGGCTCTGGCACCTCTGGGCTGAGGGGGCTCTGGCCGGAGGTGCTGGGCTGGGCTGACTGGCGGCGCTGGGCAGACTGGCGGCGCCTGGGCAGACTGGCGGCGCTGGGCAGACTAGCCGGCGCTGGGCAGACTGGCAGCACTGGCAGCGCTGGGCAGACTGGTGGCACTGGTGGCGCTGGGCAGACTGGCCGGCGCTGGGCAGACGGATAGCTCAGGCGGCGCTGGAGAGGAAGGCTCTGGCCAGTGCTGGACAGAGGGCTCTGGCGCCTCTGGAAGAGGTCTGGCACCTCTGGAATGATGGGCTCTGGCGCCTCTGGACTGGAGGAGCGGAGCTCTGGGCAGCGCCGGACAGGCAGGAACCTCTGGCAGCGCCAGACAGGCGGGAATACCTGTGTTGATGGGACGGAGAAACAGCCTGGTGCGGGGGTGCCGGCAATGGTGGTACCGGGCTGGGGACACACCTGCCTCAGGGCGAATGCCTTGCATACTACGCACAAATCAACTGCTCTCTCTCTCCACTCCCCCAATTCTATTAACACCTCCTCGAGTGTCTCCTCATCTCCCATCCGTTCACTCTCCTCCATTCTGTCCAATAACTCCTCGACCCTCTCAGACTCAGCCCTCAGCTTCGCCGACAGCTCCCGATAACATCCATGGCTCCTTCACGGTAAACAGGGGGAGTTGGCTCAGGTTGGCTCCCTGACTCTGCCACACTCTCCCTATGCCTCCCCCAATAAATTTTTGGGGTGCCTCTCGGGGCTTCCAGCCGGGCTCTGCCGTGCTAGCTCCTCATAATACCGCCTCTCTGCCTTCGGCTGCCTCCAGCTCGGCTTTCGGGTGGCAATATTCCCTGGCTCTGCCCAGGGTCCTTTCCCGTCAAGGATCTCCTCCCAAGTCCATCTCTCCAAACAGTGCAGCCGCTCTCCTGCTGCTGCTCCTGCTGCTCGCTGCCTCTGTTGCTTCTCCCGCTGCTGCTTTTGCCGCTGCCCGTACCACGCCGCTGGTCCTGCCGTGGTGGGTGATT
>NW_025752131.1:0-13369 GCF_021184085.1 Oncorhynchus gorbuscha | reverse complement strand
AGAGAGAAAGACCTTCCTCAGAGAGAGAGAATGACCTTCCTCAGAGAGAAAGACCTTCCTCACAGAGAGAGAAAGACCTTCCTCACAGAGAGAGAAAGACCTTCCTCAGAGAGAGAATGACCATCCTCAGAGACAAAGACTTTCCTCTCAGAGAGAGAGAATGACCTTCCTCAGAGAGAAAGACCTTCCTCACAGAGAAAGACCTTCCTCACAGAGAGAGAAAGACCTTCCTCAGAGAGAGAGAATGACCTTCCTCAGAGAGAGAGAAAGACCTTCCTCACAGAGAGAGAAAGACCTTCCTCACAGAGAGAGAATGACGTTCCTCACAGAGAGAGAATGACCATCCTCAGAGAGAAAGAAAGACCTTCCTCACATAGAGAGAATGACCTTCCTCAGAGAGAAAGACCTTCCTCACAGAGAGAGAGTGACCTTCCTCAGAGAGAGAGAATGACCTTCCTCAGAGAGAAAGACCTTCCTCACGGAGAGAGAATGACCATCCTCAGAGACAAAGACCTTCCTCACAGAGAGAGAAAGACCTTCCTCACAGAGAGAAAGACCTTTCTCAGAGAGAGAGAATGACCTTCCTCAGAGAGAAAGACCTTCCTCACAGAGAGAGAAAGACCTTCCTCAGAGAGAGAGAATGACCTTCCTCAGAGAGAAAGACCTTCCTCACAGAGAGAGAAAGACCTTCCTCACAGAGAGAGAATGACCATCCTCAGAGAGAAAGACCTTCCTCACAGAGAGAGAAAGACCTTCCTCACAGAGAGAGAAAGACCTTCCTCTCAGAGAGAGAATGACATTCCTCACAGAGAGAGAAAGAACTTCCTCACAGAGAGAGAAAGACGTTCCTCAGAGAGAAAGACCTTCCTCACAGAGAGAAAGACCTTCCTCACAGAGAGAGAAAGACCTTCCTCACAGAGAGAAAGACCTTTCTCAGAGAGAGAGAATGACCTTCCTCAGAGAGAAAGACCTTCCTCACAGAGAGAGAAAGACCTTCCTCAGAGAGAGAGAATGACCTTCCTCAGAGAGAAAGACCTTCCTCACAGAGAGAGAAGACCTTCCTCACAGAGAGAGAATGACCATCCTCAGAGAGAAAGACCTTCCTCACATAGAGAGAAATACCTTCCTCACAGAGAGAGAAAGACCTTCCTCACAGAGAGAGAATAACCTTCCTCACAGAGAGAGAAAGACCTTCCTCACAGAGAGAGAATGACCTTCCTCAGAGAGAGAGAGAGAGAGAGAGAGAGAGAGAGAGAGAGAGAGAGAGAGAGAGAGAGAGAGAGAGAGAGAGAGAGAGAGAGAGAGAGAGAGAGAGAGAGAGAGAGAACATTCATCCTGGGGATAAAAGAGAGGGATGAAATACAGAAGATGATGTCCTCTCCTCTTTTCTCTCTTTCACCCCGTCATCCTTCCTCACAGAGAGAGAAAGACCTTCCCCACAGAGAGAGAATGACCTTCCTCAGAGAGAGAGAAAGACCTTCCTCACAGAGAGAGAAAGACCTTCCTCACAGAAAGAGAAAGACCTTCCTCACAGAGAGAGAAAGACCTTCCTCACAGAGAGAGAATGACGTTCCTCACAGAGAGAGAAAGACATTCCTCAGAGAGAAAGACCTTCCTCAGAGAGAGAGAAAGACCTTCCTCACAGAGAGAGAAAGACCTTCCTCACAGAGAGAGAATGACGTTCCTCACAGAGAGAGAATCACCATCCTCAGAGAGAAAGACCTTCCTCACAGAGAGAGAAAGACATTCCTCAGAGAGAAAGACCTTCCTCACAGAGAGAGAAAGACCTTCCTCAGAGAGAGAGAATGACCTTCTTCAGAGAGAAAGACCTTCCTCATAGAGAGAGAAAGACCTTCCTCACAGAGAGAGAAAGACCTTCCTCACAGAGAGAGAAAGACCTTCCTCAGAGAGAGAGAATGACCTTCCTCAGAGAGAGAGAAATACCTTCCTCACAGAGAGAGGAAGACCTTCCTCAGAGAGAGAGAATGACCTTTCTCAGAGAGAAAGACCTTCCTCACAGAGAGAGAAATACCTTCCTCATGGAGAGAGAATGACCATCCTCAGAGAGAATGACGTTCCTCACAGAGAGAGAAAGACCTTCCTCAGAGAGAAAGACCTTCCTCACAGAGAGAGAAAGACGTTCCTCAGAGAGAAAGACCTTCCTCACAGAGAGAGAAAGACCTTCCTCAGAGAGAGAATGACCTTCCTCACAGAGAGAAAAATACCTTCCTCAGAGAGAGAGAATGACCTTCCTCAGAGAGAAAGACCTTCCTCACAGAGAGAGAAAGACCTTCCTCAGAGAGGGAATGACCTTCCTCACAGAGAGAGAATGACCATCCTCTAAGAGAAAGACCTTCCTCACAGAGAGAGAAAGACCTTCCTCACAGAGAGAGAAAGACCTTCCTCACAGAGAGAGAATGACGTTCCTCACAGAGAGAGAAAGACCTTCCTCACAGAGAGAGAAAGACGTTCCTCGGAGAGAAAGACCTTCCTCACAGATAGAGAAAGACCTTCCTCAGAGAGAAAGACCTTCCTCACAGAGAGAGAATGACCATCCTCAGAGACAAAGACCTTCCTCACAGAGAGAGAAAGACCTTCCTCAGAGAGAGAGAATGACCTTCCTCAGAGAGAAAGACCTTCCTCACAGAGAGAGAATGACCATCCTCAGAGACAAAGACCTTCCTCACAGAGAGAGAAAGACCTTCCTCACAGAGAGAAAGACCTTTCTCAGAGAGAGAGAATGACCTTCCTCAGAGAGAAAGACCTTCCTCACAGAGAGAGAAAGACCTTTCTCAGAGAGAGAGAATGACCTTCCTCAGAGAGAAAGACCTTCCTCACAGAGAGAGAAAGACCTTCCTCAGAGAGAGAGAATGACCTTCCTCAGAGAGAAAGACCTTCCTCACAGAGAGAGAAAGACCTTCCTCACAGAGAGAGAATGACCATCCTCAGAGAGAAAGACCTTCCTCACAGAGAGAAAGACCTTCCTCAGAGAGAGAGAATGACCTTCCTCAGAGAGAAAGACCTTCCTCACAGAGAGAAAAAGACCTTCCTCAGAGAGAGAGAATGACCTTCCTCAGAGAGAAAGACCTTCCTCACAGAGAGAGAAAGACCTTCCTCAGAGAGAGAGAATGACCTTCCTCAGAGAGAAAGACCTTCCTCACAGAGAGAGAAAGACCTTCCTCACAGATAGAGAAAGACGTTCCTCACAGAGAGAGAAAGACCTTCCTCAGAGAGAGAATGACCTTCCTCAGAGAGAAAGACCTTCCTCACAGAGAGAGAAAGACCTTCCTCAGAGAGAGAGAATGACCTTCCTCAGAGAGAAAGACCTTCCTCACAGAGAGAGAATGACCATCCTCAGAGACAAAGACCTTCCTCACAGAGAGAGAAAGACCTTCCTCACAGAGAGAGAAAGACCTTCCTCAGAGAGAAAGACCTTCCTCACAGAGAGAGAAAGACCTTCCTCAGAGAGAGAGAATGACCTTCCTCAGAGAGAAAGACCTTCCTCACAGAGAGAGAATGACCATCCTCAGAGACAAAGACCTTCCTCACAGAGAGAGAAAGACCTTCCTCACAGAGAGAAAGACCTTTCTCAGAGAGAGAGAATGACCTTCCTCAGAGAGAAAGACCTTCCTCACAGAGAGAGAAAGACCTTCCTCAGAGAGAGAGAATGACCTTCCTCAGAGAGAAAGACCTTCCTCACAGAGAGAGAAAGACCTTCCTCACAGAGAGAGAATGACCATCCTCAGAGAGAAAGACCTTCCTCACAGAGAGAAAGACCTTCCTCAGAGAGAGAATGACCTTCCTCAGAGAGAAAGACCTTCCTCACAGAGAGAAAAGACCTTCCTCAGAGAGAGAGAATGACCTTCCTCAGAGAGAAAGACCTTCCTCACAGAGAGAAAGACCTTCCTCAGAGAGAGAGAATGACCTTCCTCAGAGAGAAAGACCTTCCTCACAGAGAGAGAAAGACCTTCCTCACAGAGAGAGAAAGACCTTCCTCAGAGAGAGAATGACCATCCTCAGAGACAAAGACTTTCCTCTCAGAGAGAGAGAATGACCTTCCTCAGAGAGAAAGACCTTCCTCACAGAGAAAGACCTTCCTCACAGAGAGAGAAAGACATTCCTCAGAGAGAAAGACCTTCCTCAGAGAGAGAGAAAGACCTTCCTCACAGAGAGAGAAAGACCTTCCTCACAGAGAGAGAATGACGTTCCTCACAGAGAGAGAATGACCATCCTCAGAGAGAAAGACCTTCCTCAGAGAGAGAGAAAGACCTTCCTCAGAGAGAGAAGAAGGGAATCTCATAAATATTAACAGAGAAGTGGAACGCAATCTAATTAACATATTTTGACAAAATATCTTCAAGATTCCCAAACACTGGAACATCTTCAACCTTTGAGGCCTGGCAGGATTCCTTGGCTGAATCCTCTCGCTGTCTCAGAAGAATCTTCGTCAAACTGTGTCAACGTCTAATGTCCTGGTCATTTAATCATGTGCTAAATTAGTGGCACTGATGTCACTGAGCCATCTTCACTAGCAACACAACACTCTCACTACTCAACCGAGGCAGGGAGCCGGTGTTGATGCTCAATAATGAATCAGATCAGATCAATCAGCAGCTGCCTCTTTTACACCAGGATGTTTAGTTTAAGTTGGTCATGGAACTACTACTAGAGAAAATCCCTTCAGCTCTACACAGCAGTGTCACAAATGATCAAGGTGCCCACCAGGTACAACCCTAGATCCGTAACCACGGGCAGCCTCTTAGATATCAACCTAACCAACACGACCTCTAAACATGTGGAACTCTATGCACGCTGCGCCTTGGTCCGTTAATTCTACGAACGACCGTGACACGTTGTGTGAAATTCTGTTTGTGTTTGGTATACGCTGAGGATTTAACTTTATCTTAAACTGTGAAATTGTATAAAATAGTATAGCCACAGTATAATTTTAAATATGTTTGAGTGGTGTTGTACACATTGAGTGTGTTGTACATTTGTCAAATTACTAGCATGGACTATTGCCTTTTGTAGTTTAAACATTTAAAAAATGTGTTCAGTGGTATAGGCTAAATGCTGGATCAGTTCTTAAAACTACAACGGAAGCTAATAGCATTTATTTTTCAGAAAAACATATATTTTTAAAATGTATTATGCTATTGATGTTCTTGTGCACATGTTTTGTTTATATGTTTATCAACGTAAAAATGTCAAAGTACTCCAACAGACTTCCGCTGTCTTAAACCAGGATCTCAACCATCATTGCCACATTGCCTGTGTCCGTAATGGGTCAGTGGTCAAACAACCAACCCTCATCACTGTCAAACGCTCCCTAAATCCCTTCAGCGAGCAGGCCTTTCTAATCGACCTAGCCCGGGTATCCTGGAAGGATATTGACCTCATCCCGTCAGTAGAGGATGCCTGGTTGCTCTTTAAAAGTGCCTTCCTCACCATCTTAAATAAGCATGACTCATTCAAAAAATGTAGAGCTAAGAACAGATGTAGCCCTTGGATCACCCTAGACTTGACTGCCCTTGACCAGCACGAAAACCTCCTGTGGCGGTCTGCAATAGCATCGAATTACACCCCCTATATGCAACTTTTCAGGGAAGTCAGGAACCAATATACTCAATTAGGAAAGCAAAGGCTAGCTTTTTCAAATAGAAATTTGCTTCCTGTAGCACTAATTCCATGGAAAATAAGAGCACCTCCTCCCAGCTGCTCACTACACTGAGGATAGGAAACACTGTCACCAATGATAAATCTACGGTAATTGATCATTTCAATCAGCATTTTTCTATGTTGGCCATGCTTTCCACCTGGCTACCCCAACCCCTGCCAACATCTCAGCACCCCCTGCAGCAACTTGCCAGAGCCCCCCAGCCCCCACTTCTCCTTCACCCAAATCCAGATAGCTGATGTTCTGAAAGAGATGCAAAATCTGGATCCCTACAAATCAGCCGGGCTAGACAATCTGGACCCGCTCTTTCTAAAATGATCTGCCGAAATTGTTGCAACCCCTATTACCAGTCTGTTCAACCGCTCTTTCGTATCATCTGAGATTCATAAAGATTGGAAAGGTACCGCGGTAATCCCCCTCTTCAAAGGGGGTGACACTCTCGACCCAAACTGTTACAGACCTATATCTATCCGACCCTGCCTTTTTTAAGGTCTTCGGAAGCCAAGTTAACAAACAGATCACCCACCATTTCGAATCCCACCGTACCTTCTCCGCTATGCAATCTGGTTTCCGAGCTGGTCACGGGTGCACCTCAGCCACACTCAAGGTCCTAAACGATATCATAACTGCCATCGATAAAAGACAATACTGCGCAGCCGTATTCATCGACGTGGCCAAGGCTGTTGACTCGGTCAGTCACCACATTCTTATCGGCAGACTCAATAGCCTTGATTTCTCTAATGACTGCCTCGCCTGCTTCACCAACTTCTTCGAGAAAGTTCAGTGTGTCAAATTTGAGGGCCTGTTGTCCGGACCTCTGGCAGTCTCTCTGGGGGTGCCACAGGGTTCAATTCTCGGGCCGACTCTCTTCTCTGTATACATCAATGATGTTGCTCTTGCTGCTGGTGATTCTCAGATCCACCGCTACGCAGATGACACCATTCTGTCTACTTCTGGCCCTTCCTTGGACACTGTGTTAAAACTTCTTAAGACTAGGGGGCAGTATTTTTACGTCCGGATGAAAAGGGCCCAAAATAAACTGCCTGCTACTCAGGCACAGAAGCTAGGATATGCATATAATATATGTATATATTTGGATAGAAAACACTAAAGTTTCTAGAACTGTTAAAATTATGTCTGTGAGTATAACAGAACTCTTATGGCAGGCAAAAACCTGAGATGGAATACAAACAGGAAGTGAGAAATCGGAGGTTGGTGTATTTTAACCCAGGCCCTATTAAAGAACTATTGCAGAATGTATTTGGCAGGCGAAACCCCCGGACAAACCATCCAGGAATTGTTTTTTTAAGGTCACTCTCTTTTCAATGGATCTAGTATTCTAAGGCACTTGCTTGCAGTTCATATCACTTCCACTAGATGTCAACAGTATTTAGAAATTGGTTGATGTTTTTCCTTTGAGAAATGAAGAAGGCGGGCTGTTCAGAACTAGGGTCGAGTCTAGTGTACTGTTGTGGATGCGGCGCTCGACCTGAAAGCTCGCTCCACTTTGTTTTCATCCGGCACGATGAAACAACCCAGAATCTCTGGTAGCACAGCGATGCAGTGCCTTAGACCACTGTGCCACCCGGGAGGCCGACGATTTGCTTGTTTGGTGGTTCGTCACAGGGCATAGCAGGATTTCTTGTAAGCTTCCGGGTTAGAGTCCTAATTAGGGCCTAATTATTTGACTGATTTCCTTATATGAACTGTGACTCGATAAAATCGTTGTCAGAGATTTTTGAACAGTTTCTCACTTCTTTGTTTCTCCAGTTGTGAATTCGACACCGTTTGCGGCAAAAAAGAAGAAGAAAAATGACAGTTGCATATATGTTATTCTTGTTGCTAGGCTACCGGTTACGTTGATTTTAGCTTTAGCGATTATTCAATTATAGTTAGTGTCTGAAAAAATTATTATGATTTTAATATTTGTCAAATTATTGAGCGTGTCCTCAAAACTCATATAAGCATCAGAAATTAGTCTCATTTATCTAAACTCATATCATTTAGCATATCTAAACTCATATCATTTAGCATATCTAAACTCATATCATTTAGCATATCTAAACTCATATCATTTAGCATTATCTAAACTCATATCATTTAGCATATCTAAACTCATATCATTTAGCATATCTAAACTCATATCATTTAGCATTATCTAAACTCATATCATTTAGCATATCTAAACTCATATCATTTAGCATATCTAAACTCATATCATTTAGCATATCTAAACTCATATATTTCATTTAGCATATCTAAACTCATATCATTTAGCATATCTAAACTCATATCATTTAGCATATCTAAACTCATATCATTTAGCATATCTAAACTCATATCATTTAGCATATCTAAACTCATATCATTTAGCATATCTAAACTCATATCATTTAGCATATCTAAACTCATATCATTTAGCATATCTAAACTCATATCATTTAGCATATCTAAACTCATATCATTTAGCATATCTAAACTCATATCATTTAGCATATCTAAACTCATATCATTTAGCATATCTAAACTCATATCATTTAGCATATCTAAACTCATATCATTTAGCATATCTAAACTCATATCATTTAGCATATCTAAACTCATATCATTTAGCATATCTAAACTCATATCATTTAGCATATCTAAACTCATATCATTTAGCATTATCTAAACTCATATCATTTAGCATTATCTAAACTCATATCATTTAGCATATCTAAACTCATATCATTTAGCATATCTAAACTCATATCATTTAGCATATCTAAACTCATATCATTTAGCATATCTAAACTCATATCATTTAGCATATCTAAACTCATATCATTTAGCACAGGGAGAAGTGTCAGACAGAGAACTCATATCATTTAGCACAGGGAGAAGTGTCAGACAGAGAACTCATATCATTTAGCACAGGAAGAAGTGTCAGACAGAGAACTCATATCATTTAGCACAGGGAGAAGTGTCAGACAGAGAACTCATATCATTTAGCACAGGAGAAGTGTCAGACAGAGAACTCATATCATTTAGCACAGGGAGAAGTGTCAGACAGAGAACTCATATCATTTAGCACAGGGAGAAGTGTCAGACAGAGAACTCATATCATTTAGCACAGGGAGAAGTGTCAGACAGAGAACTCATATCATTTAGCACAGGGAGAAGTGTCAGACAGAGAACTCATATCATTTAGCACAGGGAGAAGTGTCAGACAGAGAATCACATCATTTAGCACAGGGAGAAGTGTCAGACAGAGAACTCATATCATTTAGCACAGGGAGAAGTGTCAGACAGAGAAAGAGACATGAGAGAAGAAGACAACAGAGGAATGATGCCAGCCATTAGACGGCAGCAGGGTGTGTGTTTGTGTGTTTCCTCCCAATGAAAAGGAAACATCATTAGTCCTCATTAAACCTCTGGGCCTCCCCCTCTGAATACACACACTACACGGAGAGAGGGAGAGATGAGAGGGAGAGGTATAGAGGGAGAGGGAGAGAAAGTAGAGAGGGAATGATAGAGAGAGGATGAGGTAGGGAGGGAAAGAGAGGGGGAGAGAGAGAGAGAGAGAGAGAGAGAGAGAGAGAGAGAGAGGATGAGGTAGGGAGGGAGAGAGAGGAGAGAGAGAGAGGATGAGGTAGGGAGGGAGAGAAAGGAGAGAGAGGAAAGAGAGAGGATGAGGTAGGGAGGGAGAGAAAGGAGAGAGAGGATGGGGTAGGGAGGGAGAGAAAGGAGAGAGAGGATGGGGTAGGGAGGGAGAGAAAGGAGAGAGAGGATGGGGTAGGGAGGGAGAGAAAGGAGAGAGAGGAAAGAGAGAGGATGAGGTAGGGAGGGAGGGAGAGAGAGGAGAGAGATGGGGGAGAGAGAGAGACGATGCGGTAGGGGCAGAGAGAGAGGATGGGGTAGGGAGGAGAGAAAGGAGAGAGAGGAAAGAGAGAGGATGAGGTAGGGAGGGAGAGAGAGGAGAGAGATGGGGGAGAGAGAGAGAGGATGCGGTAGGGCAGGAGAGAGAGGAGAGAGAGGAAAGAGAGAGGATGAGGTAGGGAGGGAGAGAGAGGAGAGAGATGGGGGAGAGAGAGAGACGATGCGGTAGGGCAGGAGAGAGAGGATGAGGTAGGGAGGGAGAGAGAGGAGAGAGATGGGGGAGAGAGAGAGAGGATGCTGTAGGGCAGGAGAGAGAGGATGGGGTAGGGAGGGAGAGAAAGGAGAGAGAGGAAAGAGAGAGGATGAGGTAGGGAGGGAGGGAGAGAGAGGAGAGAGATGGGGGAGAGAGAGAGAGACGATGCGGTAGGGCAGGAGAGAGAGGATGGGGTAGGGAGGGAGAGAAAGGAGAGAGAGGAAAGACAGAGGATGAGGTAGGGAGGGAGAGAGGAGAGAAAGGGGGAGAGGGAAGTATAGAAGGAATGAGGCGATAAAGAAAAGCGATGGAGAGAACGGAGGATCGTTGAGTTTGTGGTTATTTCGCTTTTTTCACATTTTGAGTGTTATTTTATGTTATTTGTTCAATGTTCCCTCTAAGCTGCCATGAAGAAACAGAAAAGCACCAGGTTGAACTTCACTTCACAGTAGTCTGGTAACCAACCAGTGGATCGCCAAACATTTCTGTAAAAAGAAAATATATGTTTTTGTCTAGGACTGTTGCCAGTAGGTCCACCCGGTTCAGCTGCCAACTGTTGCCCGTAGGTCCACCCGGTTCAGCTGCCAACTGTTTCCCGGAGGTCCACCCGGTTCAGCTGCCAACTGTTGCCAGTAGGTCCACCCGGGTTCAGCTGCCAACTGCTGCCAGTAGGTCCACCCGGTTCAGCTGCCAACTGCTGCCAGTAGGTCCACCTGGGTTCAGCCGCCAACTGTTGCCAGCAGGTCCACCGGTTCAGCTGCCAACTGTTGCCAGTAGGTCCACCTGCCCAGCTGCCAACCGCTGCCAGCAGGTCCACCTGGTTCAGCCGCCAACTGTTGCCAGTAGATCCACCTGGTTCAGCTGCCAACTGTTGCCAGTAGGTCCACCCGGTTCAGCTGCCCTGCTTCAACTGTTGCCAGTAGGTCCACCGGTTCAGTTGCCAACTGTTGCCAGTAGGTCCACCGTTCAGCCAACTGTTGCCAGTAGGTGCACCAGGTTCAGCTGCCCTGCCAACTGTTGCCAGTAGGTCCACCCGGTTCAGCTGCCAACTGTTGCCAGTAGGTCCACCGGTTCAGCTGCCAACTGTTGCCAGTGTAGGTCCAACGTTCAGCTGCCAACTTTTGCCAGTAGGTCCACCCGGTTCAGCTGCCCTGCGCCAACTGTTGCCAGTAGGTCCACCCGGTTCAGCTGCCCTGCGCCAACTGTTGCCAGTAGGTCCACCCGGTTCAGCTGCCAACTGTTGCCAGTAGGTGCAGCACTCCATCACTCTCCTGCTTGGTCAAATAGCCCTTACACAGCCTGAAGGTGTGTTTTGGGTCATTGTCCTGTTGAAAAACAAATTATAGTCCCACTAACCGCAGACCAGATGGGATGGCGTATCGCTGCAGAATGCTGTGGTATCCATGCTTGTTAAGTGTGCCTTGAATTCTAAATAAATCACAGCAAAGCAACCCCACACCATCACACCTCCTCCATGCTTCACGGTGGGAACCACACATGCAGAGATCATCCGTTCATCTACTCTGAGGCTCAAAAAGACACGGCGGTCGGAACCAAAAATCTCAAATTTTGACTCATCGGACCAAAGGACAGATTTCCATCGGTCTAATGTCCATCGCCCGTGTTTCTTGGCCCAAACAAGTCTCTTCTTCTTATTGGTGTCCTTTAGTAGTGGTTTTCTTTGTAGCAATTCTATCATGAAGGCCTGATTCGCACAGTCTCCTCTGAACAGTTGATGTTGAGATGTGTCTGTTACTTGAACTCTGTGAAGCATTTATTTGGGCTGCAATCTGAGGTGCAGTTAACTCAAATGAACTCATCCTCTGCAGCAGAGGTAACTCTGGGTCTTCCATTCCTGTGGCGGTCCTCATGAGAGCCAGTTTCATCTTAGCGCTTGATGGTTTTTGCGACTGCACTTGAAGAAACTTTCATGACATTTTTCGGATTGACTGACCTTCATGTCTTAAAGTAATGATGGACTGACCTTCATGTCTTAAAGTAATGATGGACTGACCTTCATGTCTTAAAGTAATGATGGACTGACCTTTATGTCTTAAAGTAATGATGGACTGACCTTCATGTCTTAAAGTAATGATGGACTGACCTTCATGTCTTAAAGTAATGATGGACTGACCTTCATGTCTTAAAGTAATGATGGACTGACCTTCATGTCTTAAAGTAATGATGGACTGACCTTCATGTCTTAAAGTAATGATGGACTGACCTTCATGTCTTAAAGTAATGATGGACTGACCTTCATGTCTTAAAGTAATGATGGACTGACCTTCATGTCTTAAAGTAATGATGGACTGACCTTCATGTCTTAAAGTAATGATGGACTGACCTTCATGTCTTAAAGTAATGATGGACTGACCTTCATGTCTTAAAGTAATGATGGACTGACCTTCATGTCTTAAAGTAATGATGGACTGACCTTCATGTCTTAAAGTAATGATGGACTGACCTTCATGTCTTAAAGTAATGATGGACTGACCTTCATGTCTTAAAGTAATGATGGACTGACCTTCATGTCTTAAAGTAATGATGGACTGACCTTCATGTCTTAAAGTAATGATGGACTGACTTTCATGTCTTAAAGTAATGATGGACTGACCTTCATGTCTTAAAGTAATGATGGACTGACCTTCATGTCTTAAAGTAATGATGGACTGACCTTCATGTCTTAAAGTAATGATGGACTGACCTTCATGTCTTAAAGTAATGATGGACTGACCTTCATGTCTTAAAGTAATGATGGACTGACCTTCATGTCTTAAAGTAATGATGGACTGACCTTCATGTCTTAAAGTAATGATGGACTGACCTTCATGTCTTAAAGTAATGATGGACTGACCTTCATGTCTTAAAGTAATGATGGACTGACCTTCATGTCTTAAAGTAATGATGGACTGACCTTCATGTCTTAAAGTAATGATGGACTGACCTTCATGTCTTAAAGTAATGATGGACTGACCTTCATGTCTTAAAGTAATGATGGACTGACCTTCATGTCTTAAAGTAATGATGGACTGACCTTCATGTCTTAAAGTAATGATGGACTGACCTTCATGTCTTAAAGTAATGATGGACTGACCTTCATGTCTTAAAGTAATGATGGACTGACCTTCATGTCTTAAAGTAATGATGGACTGACCTTCATGTCTTAAAGTAATGATGGACTGACCTTCATGTCTTAAAGTAATGATGGACTGACCTTCATGTCTTAAAGTAATGATGGACTGACCTTCATGTCTTAAAGTAATGATGGACTGACCTTCATGTCTTAAAGTAATGATGGACTGACCTTCATGTCTTAAAGTAATAATGGACTGACCTTCATGTCTTAAAGTAATGATGGACTGACTTTCATGTCTTAAAGTAATGATGGACTGTCCTTCATGTCTTAAAGTAATGATGGACTGACCTTCATGTCTTAAAGTAATGATGGACTGACCTTCATGTCTTAAAGTAATGATGGACTGACCTTCATGTCTTAAAGTAATGATGGACTGACCTTCATGTCTTAAAGTAATGATGGACTGACCTTCATGTCTTAAAGTAATGATGGACTGTTGCTTCTC
>NW_025752130.1:0-13375 GCF_021184085.1 Oncorhynchus gorbuscha | reverse complement strand
TTGTCATGCAGGTGAAAGAGGACCCAAAAGCGACTTAACAGAAACAGAGTTTATTTAAGTCCAAACAGGGAATAACAGAAATCCTCTAGTCTGTAGAGGGGAATAACTGGAGAAGCGGCCACAGACTGCAGGTCGCTTCGGGTAGGCGCAGGCCGTAGTAGACAGAGACACCTGCTCACACGCAGCATCTGATGAAGGCAAAAACACGACAGGACAGGGCGAAACACAATCACAGCATGGTGAATACAAAACAAGGAACCGGACGGGACAGGAACGGAACACAAAGGAATAAATAGGGACTCTAATCAGGGGAAAGGATCGGGAACAGGTGTGGGAAGACTAAATGATGATTAGGGGAATAGGAACAGCTGGGAGCAGGAACGGAACGATAGAGAGAAGAGAGAGCGAGAGAGTGAGAGGGGAGGAGAGGTGAGAGGGAGGAAAGAGGAAAAAGAACCCAATAAGACCAGCAGAGGGAAACGAACAGAATGGGGACACAGGACAAGACATGATAATAAATGACAAACATGACAGTACCCCCACTTCACCGAAAGGGCCCCTGGGCACTCGAGGAGGAATCCTGGCGGCAACGGGAGGAAATCATCGGGCGAGTGAACGGTCCAGCACGCCCCGAGACGGAACCCAACTCCCTCCTCAGGACTGCAACCTCCCAATCCACTAAGTATTGGTGACCCCGTCCCCGAGAACGCATGTCCATGATCTTATGTACCTGTAAATAGGTGCGCTCCGACAAGGACGTGGGAGGGGGAGGGAAGACGAACGGGGGGTGCAAGAAAGGCTTAAATATGAGACATGGAAGACAGATGGACGCGAATGCAAGATGTCGCGGAAGAAGCAGTCGCACAGCCATGTGATCGACGACCTGGGAGACACGGAACGGACCAGAACTGCGGAGTCAACTTACGAGAAGCTGTCAGAAGAGGAAGTGCTGCGGTGCGGAAAGCCACAATTTCGGGTCAGCAATACCTTGGACTCTTAATCCTGCGTTTTTATTGGCGCTCACAGTCTTCCCGCAGACAAGGCAGACCGCAGTGAAGCCTAAGGCGATGTGGAGACCATGGTCGAGAAGGAGGCTGGGGAGCCGGTCTGAGACGACCGGCAGGAGGAGAGTTACCCGACTTAGTCTGCGCGCAGTCCGAACAAGCAGCCACGAAACGGCGCGTGTCACGCTCCTGAGTCGGCCACCAAAAGCGCTGGCGAATAGACGCAAGAGTGCCTCCAACACCGGGATGACCAGCTAACTTGGCAGAGTGAGCCCACTGAAGAACAGCCAGACGAGTGGAAACAGGAACGAAAAGGAGGTTACTAGGACAAGCGCGCGCGACGCAGTGTGCGTGAGTGCTTGCTTAACCTGTCTTTCAATTCCCCAGACTGTTAACCCGACAACACGCCCATAAGGAAGAATCCCCTCGGGATCAGTAGAAGCCACAGAAGAACTAAACAGACGGGATAAGGCATCAGGCTTGGTGTTCTTGCTACCCGGACGGTAAGAAATCACAAACTCGAAACGAGCGAAAAACAACGCCAACGAGCTTGACGGGCATTAAGTCGTTTGGCAGAACGGATGTACTCAAGGTTCTTATGGTCTGTCCAAACGACAAAAGGAACAGTCGCCCCCTCCAACCACTGTCGCCATTCGCCTAGGGCTAAGCGGATGGCGAGCAGTTCACGGTTACCCACATCATAGTTGCGCTCAGATGGCGACAGGCGATGAGAAAAATAAGCGCAAGGATGAACCTTATCGTCAGACTGGAAGCGCTGGGATAGAATGGCTCCCACGCCTACCTCTGAAGCGTCAACCTCGACAATGAATTGTCTAGTGACGTCAGGAGTAACGAGGATAGGAGCGGACGTAAAACGTTCTTTTAGAAGATCAAAAGCTCCCTGGGCGGAACCGGACCACTTAAAACACGTCTTGACAGAAGTAAGAGCTGTGAGAGGGGCAGCAACTTGACCGAAATTACAGAATGAAACGCCGATAGAAATTAGCGAAACCTAAAAGCGCTGCAACTCGACACGTGACCTTGGAACGGGCCAATCACTGACAGCTTGGACCTTAGCGGAATCCATCTGAATGCCTTCAGCGTAAACAATGAAAACCAGAAAAAGACGGAGGAGACATGAAAAGAGCACTTCTCAGCCTTACGTAGAGACACTCTAAAAGGCGCTGTAGAACACGCTTTAACGTGTTGAACATGAATCTCGAGTGACGGAGAAAATCAGGATATCGTCAAGATAGACAAAAACAAAGATGCTCAGCATGTCTCTCAGAACATCATTAACTAATGCCTGAAAAACGGCTGGCGATTGGCGAGGACCAACGGCAGAACCCGTGTACCAAAATGCCCTAACGGAGTGTTAAACGCCAAGCCCACTCGCCCCTCTCTGATGCGCACGAGATGGTAAGCGTTACGAAGGTCCACTTAGTAAAGCACCTGGCTCCTCAGAATCTCGAAGGCTGATGACATAAGGGGAAGCGATAACGATTCTTAACTGCTATGTCATTCAGCCTCGATAATCCACACGCAGGGGCGCAGAGTACCGTCCTTCTTCTTGGCAAAAAAGAACCCCGCCCCGGCCGGAGAGGAAGAAGGCACTATGGTACCGGCGTCAAGAGACACAGACAAACAATCCTTGAGAGTCTTACGTTCGGGAGCCGACAGAGAGTATAGTCTACCTCGAGGAGGAGTGGTCCCCGGAAGGAGATCAATACTACAATCATACGACCGGTGAGGAGGAAGGGAGTTGGCCTGGGACCGACTGAAGACCGTGCGCAGATCATGATATTCCTCCGGCACTCCTGTCAAATCGCCAGGTTCCTCCTGAGAAGTAGGGACAGAAGAAACGGAGGGATGGGCAGACATTAAACACTTCACATGACAAGAAACGTTCCAGGATAGGGATAGAATTACTAGACCAACAATAGAAGGATTATGACATACTAGCCAGGGATGACCCAAAACAACAGGTGTAAACGGTGAACGGAAAATCAAAAAGAAATAGTCTCACTGTGGTTACCAGATACTGTGAGAGTTAAAGGTAGTGTCTCAAATTTGATACTGGGAAGATGACTACCATCTAAGGCAAACATGGGCGTAGGCTTGTCTAACGGTCTGAAAGGAATGTTATGTTTCCGAACCCATGCTTCGTCCATGAAACAACCCTCAGCCCCAGAGTCAATCAAGGCACTGCATGTAGCACCTAACCGGTCCAGCTTAGATGGACCGACATAGTAGTACAAGATCTAGATGAAGAGACCTGAGTAGTAGCGTCACCAGTAGCCTCCGCTTACTGATGGGTTCTGGGCCTCTTACTGGACATGAATTAACAAAATGTCCAGCAACTCCGCACAGAGGCACAGGCGGTTGGTGATCCTCCGTTCCCTCTCCTTAGTCGAGATGCGAATCCCTCCCAGCTGCATGGGCTCAGTCTCAAAGCCAGAGGAGGGAGATGGTTGCGATGCGGAGCAGGGAAACACCGTTGATGCGAGCCCTTCCACGAGCCCGGTGACGAAGATCTACCCGTCGCTCTATGCGGATGGCGAGAGCAATCAAAGAGTCCACATCTGAAGGAACCTCCCCGGGAGAGACCATCCTTAACCACTGCGTGGAGTCCCTCCAGAAAACGAGCGAAGGCAGCGCCGGCTCGTCGCACTCACTAGAGGCAGCAAGAGTGCGAAACTCAATAGAATAATCCGTTATGGACCGTTCACCTTGGCATAAGGAAGCCAGGGCCCTAGAAGCCTCCCTACCAAAAACTGAACGGTCAAACCCGAATCATCTCCTTTTAAAGTTCTGGAACTTGTTAGAGCAATCAGCCCTGCCTCCCAGATAGCTGTGCCCCATTCGAGCCCGGCCAGTAAGGAGTGAAATGACGTAGCAACCCGAGCTCTTCTAGAGTATGTGTTGGGTTGAGAGAGAACACAATCTCACACTGTGTGAGAAAGGAGCGGCACTCAGTGGGCTGCCCGGGAGTAGCAAGGTGGGTTATTAACCCTAGGTTCTGGAGGCTCGGCAGGCCAGGAAGTAACAGGTGGCACGAGACGAGACTCTGGAACTGTCCAGAGAGGTCGAAAACCTGAGCGCCAGGTTCTCCACGGCATGGCGAGCAGCAGACAATTCCTGCTCGTGGTCTCGCCGAGCATGGCTCCTTGATCTTGACGGCAGTGTAACGAGCCTGAAGTCGCTGGGTCCATTCCTTAGGTCGGTTCCTTCTGTCATGCAGGTGATAGAGGACCCAAAAGCGACTTAACAGAAACAGAGTTTATTCAAGTCCAAACAGGGAATAACAGAAATCCTCTAGTCTGTAGAGGGAATAACAAGAGAAGCGGCCACAGACTGCAGGTCGCCCGGGTAGGCGAGGGCCGTAGTAGACAGAGACACCTGCTCCACGCAGCATCTGATGAAGGCAAAACACGACAGGACAGGGCGAAACACAATCACAGCATGGTGAATACAAAACAAGGAACCGACGGGACAGGAACGGAACACAAAGGAATAAATAGGGACTCTAATCAGGGGAAAGGATCGGGAACAGGGGGAAGACTAAATGATGATTAGGGGAATAGAACAGCTGGGAGCAGGAACGGAACGATAGAGAGAAGAGAGAGCGAGAGAGTGAGAGGGGGAGGGGGAGAGAGAGGGATAGAAAGAGGGAAAGAACCCAATAAGACCAGCAGAGGGAAACGAACAGAATGGGGAGCACAGGGACAAGACATGATAATAAATGACAAACATGACATGTGTATTGATTTTAAGAAAGTCATTGATGTTTATGGTTAGGTACACATTGGAGCAATGATACGCACCGCATCAATTATATGCAACGAGGATACGCTAGATAAACTAGTAATTTCATCACAACCATGTGTAGTTAACTAGTGATTATGATTGATTGATTTGATTGATTTTTATAAGATAAGTTTAATGCTAGCTAGCAACTTACCTTGGTTTACTGCATTCGTAACAGGCAGCCCTCGAGGAGTGCAATGAGAGGCAGGTGGTTAGAGCGTTGGACTTAACTGTAAGGTTGCAAGATTGAATCCCCCGAGCTGACAATTCTGTCATTCTGCCCCTGAGCGAGGCAGTTAACCCACTGCCTTGGGGCCATCATTGAAAACAAGAATATGTTCTTAACTGACTTGCCTTAGTTCAATAAAGATTAAATAAAGGTGTAAAAAAATTATTATAATAAATAATTGTCCAACCGGTATCCAAAAATACCGATTTACGATTGTTGGCGAAAACTTGACATTGGCCTCACTCTATCGGCCATTCCGATTAAATCGATCGACCTCTAAACAGTACATCGAAAATCTCCTCCCAACTATTTTGCAACCTGTACTGTGCAACTGTCATTTTTTGAGTCCTTAAAAGAAACTGGTAAACTTTATTTATCACAATTTTCTTTATTTCTTTAGCCAATTTGGTCTTTAATGCAGAGCCTTTTCCACTTGCCTCCTCTATCTTTATGTAACGTATAATATTTGTTGAAATATTTGTTCTGTCTTTTCTGGTGGATTAAATTGAAATTGCAACCAGCTTTCTATTGCTTGTTTTTTTTCTCAATTTGAAGTTTTATTAAAAATAAATAAAAAATAAAAATAAAAATACAATTAAAATTAATGATAAAGTCAAATAAAAGCATTTATTTTTCTTAATCTATATATTTTCCTTGGTACATATATATACCTACATACATACATATGCACATATACATACATACACACACACACACATACGCACACGTACTCAAAAACTAAATTAAAATAAAAACACACAAAAAACAACAACATATAACACTTGCAGCAGCACCATCAAGGTTCTTATCAGCTATTTCAAGCATTCGCTGAGACGACGGGCCAATAATTCGTTTTAGGTTTTACAGTACCTTACACAAAATGTATCTGCGCATTTCCCTAGTCACCCCGTTCACTCTGTCCAGTTTGAAATATAGTTGAATAGTGGGGACCAGAGTCTATCAAACTTGGGCTGTCTCTTGTGGAGGTCATAAGTGAGCTTTTCAAGAGGAAGAAAGTCAACAATCATCAATCCACATTTTAAGTGTAGGGGGTATTAGAGGCCCACAATAGAAGAATACATTTCTTAGCAAAGTATGTAATAGTTTATAAGCAAATTTCTGTCAGTATCAAGAACAAGTCCTGCTTGGGCATTAAGAAGATAGATATGACGTAATATATCAAACCGTAATTCCTAGTGAGTTTTCTGTGCAGCAGTATGTACAGATTGCTGTAATTCATAATCTCCTACAGCTCCAAAATACATGCATATAGGTTCCACATTCAGAGGTACATCTTTTACAGTTAGAGACATATCTGTTTTCATTCTATGGAGTCTCAAAGGAGTATAATAAAATTTTATAATTTGTAATTAGATTCTTTCATTTTTACAATTGGTAGAGGAGCAGCATACCCTGTCGCAAACTCTCCGCCCATAACTCATCACTAATAGTCAGACCAAGGTCCTTTTCTATTGCTTGTTTTAAAATGGCAATGTTTTGGAGATTATTTCATTTTTTTTTAAGTAACCGAAAGTGAGAGGTTGTAATCTGAATGAATGGGAAAAGGCCATTTTTAACCCTGGGTGAACCATTCTTACTAATCTACTAGAGAACCAGTTCGGATTTAAGTATATATTTTTGTATGATTGAAGCCTTTAGAGAGTTCCAATGCTTTAATATTTAATCATTTCTGCCCTCCAAATTCATATTCATCATAAAAACAGGCTCATTTTAATTTTGTTTGCCTTGCCTTTCCAAATAAAGTGGAATATTTTTTGCTCATATAATTTTTTTTTAAAACAAGTCGTTAAGTGTAGGCGGGGCCATGAGTAAATAAACAGGGATATGACAAAATAATGAATCATGGTGATTTTTCCACAAATAGATCGGTGTTGTCCCTTTCCATGGTAGAACAATCTTATTTTTTATTTGGCTAACTTTTATATTAAAATGTATTGTAGTGAGATCATTTCTTTTCTTCAGAATATGAATGCCGAGTATGTCCACTTTCACCGTGGACCATTTAATTGATAAATGGTGCACGTATAATGTAAAAATTACTTATTTTTTAGATCCAGTACTGACATTTAATATGGTGACTATCATTGTGCGACCATAAATAGTGCTCTCTTGCACAAAGACACTCTTACACTCTATGTTTTCATTTAATTATGAGAACAGCTCAGAACAGATGCTGTCCAGATCCAGCACAATTCTACTTACAAGTGTAGCTTCAGCTTAAAGTCAACATTACTCCAATATAACCTTCACTTTGAGACCCCTGTCCTAATAATTCCCAACCAGTGGGCTTTGGCCTCCCCCACACACCCCAAGCCCTGGGTGGCTAGCTAGCCCCCTCCATGACCCGGGATTGATCCTGCCAGCCTCTGCTTCTCTACCGTCAGATCCAAGGGTTTGATCCAAGGGTTTAATTAAACTGGAAGGATGTACCAGCTGTTTTGACAAGGGCTGTCACATTAAAGCAGCTTCATCCAGATTTTCATGGTGGCTGACTCACTGGGGGCCTGGGCTGGGACCTTAACAGGCAGGATGCACCGGGGCTCGCCCCTTCTCCCCCTCCATGCCACCTCGCCCCTCAGCCAGGCACAACAGAGAAGAAAAGAAAAGGCACATTAGGTGGGTAATTTCCTATGGAGTCGCCATGCGCCTACTGCTGCAAAATGCTTATAGCTCTATAAAAGATACCAGGAGACTTCTAATTAGCCTTTCCTCTCATGCTGTGTGGAGGGACGCTGACGACGCTTTCTAATTTGCCTGACTGCCGTCCTGCATGCCTCTCTAACTCTCTGGTTTCAATTGACGTGAGCCAGACCAGACACTCAATCAGATGAGTCCTGCTGGATATAGGTATCGGCACCTAAATACTGTATGTCAATTTCACGTTGAAAGAAACATGGCTCAATGAGATTTGTAATTGAGTCTTGATAATTGATGAACTTGAGAGTATTCAGACCCCTTACCTTTTCCACCTTTTGTTACGGTAAAGCCTTTTTCTAAAATGGATTCAATTGTTGTTGTTTTCTCCTCTAAAGTCTACGCAGAATACCCCATAAATGATAAAAGCAGAAACAGGTTTTTAGAAATGTTTGCCCATTTATAAAAAATGTAAATGTGGAATATTCAGACCCTTTACTCAGTACTTTGTCGAAGCACCTTTAATTACAGCCTCGAGTCTTCTTGGGTATGACGCTACAAGCTTGGCACACCTGTATTTGGGGAATTTCTCCCATTCTTCTCTGCAGATCCTCTCAAGCTCTGTCAGGTTGGATGGGGAGCGTCACTGTACAGCTATTTTCAGGTCTCTCTAGAGATGTTCGATCGGATTCAAGTCCGGGCTCTGGGTGGGCCACTAAAGGACATTCAGAGACTTGTCCCAAAGCAACTCCGGCGTTGTCTTGGCCATGTGCTTAGGGTCGTTGTCCTGTTGGAAGTTGAACCTTCACCCCAGTCTGAGGTCCTGAGTGCTATAAAGCAGGGAGGATCTCATCAAGGATCTCTCTGTATTTTGCTCCCATATCTTTCCCTTTCGATCCTGACGTATCTCCTCAGTCCCTGCTTCTGAAAAACATCACCACAGTGCATGATGCTGCCACCACCATGAGGATGGTACATGGTGCTAGGTTTCCTCCACACGTTACGCTTGCATTCAGGCAAAGAGTTCAATTTTGGTTTCCATCAGACCAGAGAATCTTGTTTGTCATGGTCTGAGAGTCTTTAGATGCCTTTTGCAAACTTCACAGGCTGTCATGTGCTTTTTACTGCGGAGTGGCTTTATCTGGCCACTCCACCATAAAGGCCTGGTTGGTGGAGGCTGCAGGAGAGGGTTGTCCTTCTGGAAGGTTCTCCCATTCCACAGAGAGGAACTCTAGAGCTCTGTCAGAGTGACCATCGGGTTCTTGGTCACCTCCTGACCAAGGCCCTCTTGTCATGCAGGTGAAAGAGATTCCAAAAGCGACTTAACAGAAACAGAGCTTATTTAAGTCCAAACAGACTTGTAGAGGGAAATAACTGGAGAAGCGGCCACAGACTGCAGGTCGCTTCGGGTAGGCGCAGGCCGTAGTCGACAGAGACACCTGCTCACACGCAGCATCTGATGAAGGCAAAAAAAAACACGACAGGACAGGGCGATACACAATCACAGCAAAAACACGACAGGACAGGGCGAAACGCAATCACAGCATGGTGAATACAATACAAGGAACCGACGGGACAGGAACGGATCACAAAGGAATAAATAGGGACTCTAATCAGGGAAAGGATCGGGGAACAGGTGTGGGAAGACTAAATGATGATTAGGGGAATAGGAACAGCTGGGAGCAGGAACGGAACGATAGAGAGAAGAGAGAGCGAGAGAGTGAGAGAGGGAGGGGGAGAGAGAGGGATAGAAGGAGGGAAAGAACCAAATAAGACCAGCAGAGGGAAACGAATAGCATGGGGAAGCACAGGGACAAGACATGATAATAAATGACAAACATGACAGTACCCCCCACTCACCGGCGCCTCCTGGCGCTCTCGAGGAAGGAACACTGGCGGCAACGGAGGGAAATCATAGATCAAACGGTCCAGCGTCCCGAGAAAGAACCCAACTCCTCCTCAGGACCGTAACGAAAAACGATAAAAAGGGAAACTAGGGTACTACTCTAAAAAAAAAAATGAGAACTAGGGACAGACTGAGACACAGCAAGGGCAGGGACAAGAACAGGAGAGATGCGATGGCAGGGAACAGACTGAGACCCAGCAAGACCAGGAGCAGAAGCAGAAAAAAAAAATTACCAGACTTCTTCTGCGCAGTCTGAACACGCAGCCACGAAACGCGGCGCGTGTCACGCTCCTGAGTCGGCCACCAAAAGCGCTGGCGAATAGACGCAAGAGTGCCTCGAACACCGGGATGACCAGCTAACTTGGCAGAGTGAGCCCACTGAAGAACAGCCAGACGAGTGGAAACAGGAACGAAAAGGAGGTTACTAGGACAAGCGCGCGGCGACGCAGTGTGCGTGAGTGCTTGCTTAACCTGTCTTTCAATTCCCCAGACTGTCAACCCGACAACACGCCCATAAGGAAGAATCCCTCGAGATCAGTAGAAGCCACAGAAGAACTAAACAGACGGGATAAGGCATCAGGCTTGGTGTTCTTGCTACCCGGACGGTAAGAAATCACAAACTCGAAACGAGCGAAAAACAACGCCCAACGAGCTTGACGGGCATTAAGTCGTTTGGCAGAACGGATGTACTCAAGGTTCTTATGGTCTGTCCAAACGACAAAAAACGGTCGCCCCCTCAACCACTGTCGCCATTCGCCTAGGGCTAAGCGGATGGCGAGCAGTTCACGGTTACCCACATCATAGTTGCGCTCAGATGGCGACAGGCGATGAGAAAAATAAAGCAAGGATGAACCTTATCGTCAGACTGGAAGCGCTGGGATAGAATGGCTCCCACGCCTACCTCTGAAGCGTCAACCTCGACAATGAATTGTCTAGTGACGTCAGGATAACGAGGATAGGAGCGGACGTAAAACGTTCTTTTAGAAGATCAAAAGCTCCTGGGCGGAACCGGACCACTTAAAACACGTCTTGACAGAAGTAAGAGCTGTGAGAGGGGCAGCAACTTGACCGAAATTACGAATGAAACGCCGATAGAAATTAAGCGAAACCTAAAGCGCTGCAACTCGACACGTGACCTTGGAGCGGGCCAATCACTGACAGCTTGGACCTTAGCGGAATCCATCTGAATGCCTTCAGCGGAAATAACGGAACCGAGAAAAGTAACGGAGGAGACATGAAAAGAGCACTTCTCAGCCTTTACGTAGAGACAATTCTCTAAAGGCGCTGTAGAACACGTCGAGCGTGCTGAACATGAATCTCGAGTGACGGAGAAAAAATCAGGATATCGTCAAGATAGACAAAAACAAAAATGTTCAGCATGTCTCTCAGAACATCATTAACTAATGCCTGAAAAACAGCTGGCGCATTGGCGAGACCGAGCGGCAGAACCCGGTACTCAAAATGCCCTAACGGAGTGTTAAACGCCGTTTTCCACTCGTCCCCCTCTCTGATGCGCACGAGATGGTAAGCGTTACGAAGGTCCAACTTAGTAAAGCACCTGGCTCCCTGCAGAATCTCGAAGGCTGATGACATAAGGGAAGCGGATAACGATTCTTAACCGTTATGTCATTCAGCCCTCGATAATCACGCAGGGCGCAGAGTACCGTCCTTCTTCTTAACAAAAAAGAACCCCGCCCCGGCCGGAGAAGAAGAAGGCACTATGGTACCGGCGTCAAGAGACACAGACAAATAATCCTCGAGAGCCTTACGTTCGGGAGCCGACAGAGAGTATAGTCTACCTCGAGGAGGAGTGGTCCCCGGAAGGAGATCAATACTACAATCATACGACCGGTGAGGAGGAAGGGAGTTGGCTCGGGACCGACTGAAGACCGTGCGCAGATCATGATATTCCTCCGGCACTCCTGTCAAATCGCCAGGTTCCTCCTGAGAAGTAGGGACAGAAGAAACGGGAGGGATGGCAGACATTAAACACTTCACATGACAAGAAACGTTCCAGGATAGGATAGAATTACTAGACCAATTAATAGAAGGATTATGACATACTAGCCAGGGATGACCCAAAACAACAGGTGTAAACGGTGAACGGAAAATCAAAAAAAAGAAATAGTCTCACTGTGGTTACCAGATACTGTGAGGGTTAAAGGTAGTGTCTCAAATTTGATACTGGGAAGATGACTACCATCTAAGGCAAACATGGGCGTAGGCTTGTCTAACGGTCTGAAAGGAATGTTATGTTTCGAACCCATGCTTCGTCCATGAAACAACCCTCAGCCCCAGAGTCAATCAAGGCACTGCATGTAGCACCCGAACCGGTCAAGCGTAGATGGACCGACATAGTAATACAAGATCTAGATGAAGAGACCTGAGTAGTAGCGCTCACCAGTAGCCCTCCGCTTACTGATGGGCTCTGGCCTCTTACTGGACATGAATTAACAAAATGTCCAGCAACTCCGCAATAGAGGCACAGGCGGTTGGTGATCCTCCGTTCCCTCTCCTTAGTCGAGATGCGAATCCCTCCCAGCTGCATGGGCTCAGTCTCAAAGCCAGAGGAGGGAGATGGTTGTGATGCGGAGCAGGGAAACACCGTTGATGCGAGCTCTCTTCCACGAGCCCGGTGACGAAGATCTACCCGTCGTTCTATGCGGATGGCGAGAGCAATCAAAGAGTCCACATCTGAAGGAACCTCCCGGGGAGAGAATCTCATCCTTAACCACTGCGTGGAGTCCCTCCAGAAAACGAGCGAGCAGCGCCGGCTCGTTCCACTCACTAGAGGCAGCAAGAGTGCGAAACTCAATAGAATAATCCGTTATGGACCGTTCACCTTGGCATAATGAAGCCAGGGCCCTAGAAGCCTCCCTACCAAAAACTGAACGGTCAAAAACCCGAATCATCTCCTCTTTAAAGTTCTGGAACTTGTTAGAGCAATCAGCCCTTGCCTCCCAGATAGCTGTGCCCCATTCTCGAGCCCGGCCAGTAAGGAGTGAAATGGCGTAAGCAACCCGAGCTCTCTCTCTAGAGTATGTGTTGGGTTGGAGAGAACACAATCTCACACTGCGTGAGAAAGGAGCGGCACTCAGTGGGCTGCCCGGAGTAGCAAGGTGGGTTATTAACCCTAGGTTCTGGAGACTCGGCAGGCCAGGAAGTAACAGGTGGCACGAGACGTAGACTCTGGAACTGTCCAGAGAGGTCGGAAACCTGAGCGGCCAGGTTCTCCACGGCATGGCGAGCAGCAGACAATTCCTGCTCGTGTCTGCCGAGCATAGCTCCTTGGATCTTGACGGCAGTGTAACGAGCGTCTGAAGTCGCTGGGTCCATTCCTTGGTCGGTTCCTTCTGTCATGCAGGTGAAAGAGGACCCAAAAGCGACTTAACAGAAACAGAGTTTATTTAAGTCCAAACAGGGAATAACAGAAATCCTCTAGACTTGTAGAGGGAAATAACTGGAGAAGCGGCCACAGACTGCAGGTCGCTTCGGGTAGGCGCAGGCCGTAGTCGACAAGACACCTGCTCACACGCAGCATCTGATGAAGGCAAAAAACACGACAGGACAGGGCGATACACAATCACAGCAAAAACACGACAGGACAGGGCAATCACAGCATGGTGAATACAATACAAGGAACCGACCGGGACAGGAACGGAACACAAAGGAATAAATAGGGACTCTAATCAGGGAAAGGATCGGGAACAGGTGTGGGAAGACTAAATGATGATTAGGGAATAGGAACAGCTGGGAGCAGGAACGGAGCGATAG
>NW_025752129.1:0-13375 GCF_021184085.1 Oncorhynchus gorbuscha | reverse complement strand
GAGAACTATGTCCTACAGAACACTACAGTTACCAAGAGAACTATGTCCTACAGAACACTACTGTTGCCAAGAGAACTATGTCCTACAGAACACTACAGTTACCAAGAGAACTATGTCCTACAGAACACTACTGTTACCAAGAGAACTATGTCCTACAGAACACTACTGTTACCAAGAGAACTATGTCCTACAGAACACTACAGTTACCAAGAGAACTATGTCCTACAGAACACTACAGTTACCAAGAGAACTATGTCCTACAGAACACTACAGTTACCAAGAGAACTATGTCCTACAGAACACTACAGTTACCAAGAGAACTATGTCCTACAGAACACTACTGTTACCAAGAGAACTATGTCCTACAGAACACTACTGTTACCAAGAGAACTATGTCCTACAGAACACTACAGTTACCAAGAGAACTATGTCCTACAGAACACTACAGTTACCAAGAGAACTATGTCCTACAGAACACTACAGTTACCAAGAGAACTATGTCCTACAGAACACTACTGTTACCAAGAGAACTATGTCCTACAGAACACTACTGTTACCAAGAGAACTATGTCCTACAGAACACTACTGTTACCAAGAGAACTATGTCCTACAGAACACTACAGTTACCAAGAGAACTATGTCCTACAGAACACTACAGTTACCAAGAGAACTATGTCCTACAGAACACTACAGTTACCAAGAGAACTATGTCCTACAGAACACTACTGTTACCAAGAGAACTATGTCCTACAGAACACTACAGTTACCAAGAGAACTATGTCCTACAGAACACTACAGTTACCAAGAGAACTATGTCCTACAGAACACTACAGTTACCAAGAGAACTATGTCCTACAGAACACTACAGTTACCAAGGTTAGGGTTATAGAGCTGTAGAGTATAGTACCAGACCAGAACAAGGCCTCGTTTAGGGTTAGGGTTATAGAGCTGTTGAGTATTGTACCAGACCAGAACAAGGCCTCGTTTAGGGTTATAGAGCTGTAGAGTATAGTACCAGACCAGAACAAGGCCTCATTTAGGGTTAGGGTTATAGAGCTGTAGAGTATTGTACCAGACCAGAACAAGGCCTCGTTTAGGGTTAGGGTTATAGAGCTGTAGAGTATTGTACCAGACCAGAACAAGGTCTCGTTTAGGGTTAGGGTTATAGAGCTGTAGAGTATAGTACCAGACCAGAACAAGGCCTCGTTTAGGGTTATAGAGCTGTAGACTATTATACAAGACCAGAACAAGGCCTCGTTTAGGGTTATAGAGCTGAAGAGTATTGTACCAGACCAGAACAAGGCCTCGTTTAGGGTTAGGGTTATAGAGCTGTAGAATATTATACAAGACCAGAACAAGGCCTCGTTTAGGGTTAGGGTAATAGAGCTGTAGAGTATTGTACCAGACCAGAACAAGGCCTCGTTTAGGGTTAGGGTTATAGAGCTGTAGAATATTATACAAGACCAGAACAAGGCCTCGTTTAGGGTTAGGGTTATAGAGCTGTAGAGTATTATACAAGACCAGAACAAGGACTTGTTTAGGGTTATAGAGCTGTAGAGTATTGTACCAGACCAGAACAAGGCCTCATTTAGGGTTATAGAGCTGTAGAGTATTATACAAGACCAGAACAAGGCCTTGTTTAGGGTTATAGAGCTGTAGAGTATTATACAAGACCAGAACAAGGCCTCATTTATGGTTAGGGTTATAGAGATGTAGAGTATTGTACCAGACCAGAACAAGGCCTCGTTTAGGGTTAGGGTTATAGAGCTGTAGAGTATTGTACCAGACCAGAACAAGGCCTCGTTTAGGGTTAGGGTTATAGAGCTGTAGAGTATAATACCAGACCAGAACAAGGCCTCGTTTAGGGTTATAGAGCTGTAGAATATTATACAAGACCAGAACAAGGCCTCGTTTAGGGTTATAGAGCTGTAGAGTATAGTACCAGACCAGAACAAGGCCTCATTTAGGGTTATAGAGCTGTAGAGTATAGTACCAGACCAGAACAAGGCCTCGTTTAGGGTTATAGAGCTGTAGACTATTATACAAGACCAGAACAAGGCCTCGTTTAGGGTTTTAGAGCTGTAGAGTATAGTACCACACCAGAACAAGGCCTCGTTTGGGGTTATAGAGCTGTAGAGTATTATACAAGACCAGAACAAGGCCTCGTTTAGGGTTAGGGTTATAGAGCTGTAGAGTATAGTACCAGACCAGAACAAGGCCTCGTTTAGGGTTATAGAGCTGTAGAGTATAGTACCACACCAGAACAAGGCCTCGTTTGGGGTTATAGAGCTGTAGAGTATTATACAAGACCAGAACAAGGCCTCGTTTAGGGTTAGGGTTATAGAGCTGTAGAGTATAGTACCAGACCAGAACAAGGCCTCGTTTAGGGTTAGGGTTATAGAGCTGTAGTGTATTGTACCAGACCAGAACAAGGCCTCGTTTAGGGTTAGGGTTATAGAGCTGTAGAGTATAGTACCAGACCAGAACAAGGCCTTGTTTAGGGTTAGGGTTATAGAGCTGTAGAGTATTATACAAGACCAGAACAAGGCCTTGTTTAGGGTTATAAAACTGTAGAGTATTGTACCAGACCAGAACAAGGCCTCATTTAGGGTTACAGAGCTGTAGAGTATTATACAAGACCAGAACAAGGCCTTGTTTAGGGTTATAGAGCTGTAGAGTATTATACAAGACCAGAACAAGGCCTTGTTTAGGGTTATAGAGCTGTAGAGTATTATACAAGACCAGAACAAGGCCTCATTTATGGTTAGGGTTATAGAGATGTAGAGTATTGTACCAGACCAGAACAAGGCCTCGTTTAGGGTTAGGGTTATAGAGCTGTAGAGTATTGTACCAGACCAGAACAAGGCCTCGTTTAGGGTTATGGTTATAGAGCTGTAGAGTATAGTACCAGACCAGAACAAGGCCTCGTTTAGGGTTATAGAGCTGTAGAGTATTATACAAGACCAGAACAAGGCCTTGTTTAGGGTTAGGGTTATAGAGCTGTAGAGTATTATACAAGACCAGAACAAGGCCTCGTTTAGGGTTATAGAGCTGTAGAGTATAGTACCAGACCAGAACAAGGCCTCGTTTAGGGTTAGGGTTATAGAGCTGTAGAGTATTATGCAAGACCAGAACAAGGCCTCGTTTAGGGTTATAGAGCTGTAGAGTATTGTACCAGACCAGAACAAGACCTTGTTTAGAGGTTAGTGTTATAGAGCTGTAGAGTATTGTACCAGCAGACCAGAACAAGGCCTCGTTTAGGGTTACCTAGAGATGTAAAGTATTGTACAGACCAGAACAAGGCCTCGTTTAGGGTTATAGAGCTGTAGAATATTATACATAAGACCAGAACAAGGCCTCGTTTAGGGTTATATAGAGCTGTAGAGTATTGTACCAGACCAGAACAAGGCCTAGTTTAGGGTTAGGGTTATAGAGCTGTAGAGTATAGTACCAGATCAGAACAAGGCTTCGTTTAGGGTTAGGGTTATAGAGCTGTAGAGTATAGTACAGACCAGAACAAGGCCTCGTTTAGGGTTAGGGTTATAGAGCTGTAGAGTATTATGCAAGACCAGAACAAGGTCTCGTTTAGGGTTATAGAGCTGTAGAGTATTGTACCAGACCAGAACAAGGCCTTGTTTAGGGTTAGTGTTATAGAGCTGTAGAGTATTGTACCAGACCAGAACAAGGCCTCGTTTAGGGTTATAGAGCTGTAAAGTATTGTACCAGACCAGAACAAGGCCTCGTTTAGGGTTATAGAGCTGTAGAATATTATACAAAGACCAGAACAAGGCCTCGTTTAGGGTTATAGAGCTGTAGAGTATTGTACCAGACCAGAACAAGGCCTGCTTGCTAGTGTTATAGAGCTGTAGAATATTATACAAGACCAGAACAAGGCCTCGTAGTTAGCTTATAGAGCTGTAGAGTATAGTACCAGACCAGAACAAGGTTTCTGTTTAGGTTAGGTTATAGAGCTGTAGAGTATAGTACCAGACCAGAACAAGGCCTGTTTAGGGTTAGGTTATAGAGCTGTAGGGTATAGTACCAGACCAGAACAGGGCCTCTTAGGTTAAGGTTATAGAGCTGTACAGTGCATTGTACCAGACCAGAACAAGGCCTCTCGTTTAGGGTTAGGGTTATAGAGCTGTAGAGTATTGTACCAGACCAGAACAAGGCCTCATTTAGGGTTAGGGTTATAGAGCTAGAGTATAGTACCAGACCAGAACAAGGCCTCGTTTAGGGTTAGGGTTATAGAGCTGTAGAGTATTATACAAGACCAGAACAAGGCCTCGTTTAGGGGTTATAGAGCTGTAGAGTATAGTACCAGACCAGAACAAGGCCTCTTAGGGTTATATAGCTGTAGAGTATTATACAAGACCAGAACAAGGCCTCGTTTAGGTTAGGGTTATAGAGCTGTAGAGTATAGTACCAGACCAGAACAAGGCCTCGTTTAGGGTTAGGTTATAGAGCTGTAGAGTATTATACAAGACCAGAACAGGGCCTCCTTATAGAGCTGTAGGCCAGACCAGAACAAGGCCTCGTTTATTAGGGTTATAGAGCTGTAGAGTATTATGCATAGTACCAGACCAGAACAAGGCCTCATGAGTTAGGGGTTATAGAGCTGTAGAGTATTATACAAGACCAGAACAGGGCCTCATTTAGGGTTAGGGTTATAGAGATGTAGAGTATTTTACCAGACCAGAACAAGGCCTCGTTTAGGGTTAGGGTTATAGAGCTGTAGAGTATTATAAGACCAGAACAAGGCCTCGCTTAGGTTAGGTATAGAGCTGTAGAGTATTGTACCAGATCAGAACAAGGCCTCATTAAGGGGTTATAGAGCTGTAGAGTATTATACAAAGGCCAGAACATGGCCTTGTTTAGGGTTATAGAGCTGTAGAGTATAGTACCAGACCAGAACAAGGCCTTGCTTAGGGTTAGGTTATAGAGCTGTAGAGTATTATTGTACCAGACCAGAACAAGGCCTCTTTAGGGTTAGGCTGTAGGTTTAGGCAGAGGGTTATAGAGCTGTAGAGTATAGTACCAGAACAAGGCCTCGCTTAGGGTCAGGTTATAGAGTTGTAGAGTATAGCAACAGACCAGAACAGGGCCTCATTTAGGGTTAAGGTTATAGAGCTGTAGAGTATTGTACCAGACCTTCAGAACAAGGCCTCATTGAAGAGGAGCTTAGGTATTATAGAGCTGTAGAGTATTGTACTATAGGCCAGAACAAGGCCTGTTTAGGTTAGGGTTATAGAGCTGTAGAGTATAGTACAAGACCAGAACAAGGCCTCGTTTTAGGGTTATAGAGCTGTAGAGTATTTTACCAGACTAAGAACAAAGCCCTCGTTTAGGTTAAGGTTATAGGGTAGATTGGCTGTTATAGAGCTGTAGGAAAGTATTTTACAGACCAGAACAAGGCCTCGTTGAGGGTTATAGAGCTTCTAGAGTATTGTACCAGATCAGAAACAAGGCCTCGTTTAGGTTATAGAGCTGTAGAGTATAGTACCAGACCAGAACAAGGCCTCCTTTAGGGTTATAGAGAGCTGTAGAGTATAGTACCAGACCAGAACAAGGCCTCGGTTAGGTTATAGAGCTGTAGAGTATAGTACCAGACCAGAACAAGGCCTCGTTTAGGGTTAGGTTATAGAGCTGTAGAGTATTATACAAGACCAGAACAAGGCCTCGCTTTTAGGTTATAGAGCTGTAGAGCATAGAAAATTGGGACCAGAACAAGGCCTCGTTTAGGGTTAGGGTTATAGAGCTGAGAGTATTATACAAGACCAGAACAAGGCCTCGTTTAGGGTTATAGAGCTGTAGAGTGCTTGTACCAGACCAGAACAAGGCCTCGTTTAGAGGGTTATAGAGCCAGAGAGTTATAGAGCTGTAGAATATTATACAAGACCAGAACAAAGCCTTGTTTAGGGTTAGGTTATAGAGAGCTGTAGATTTATTGTACCAGACCAGAACAAGGGCTTCAGTATTAAAATTAGATCAGAACAAGGCCTTAGGTTATAGAGCTGTAGATTATAGTACCAGACCAGAACAAGGCCTCCTTGGGGTTAGGTTAGAGCTATTGTACCAGACCAGAACAAGGCCTCGTTTAGGGTTATAGAGCTGTAGAGTATAGTACCAGACCAGAACAAGGCCTCCTTTTAGGTTAGGGTTATAGAGCTGTAGAGTATTGTACTGCCTCAAGGCCTCGTTAAGGTTATAGAGCTGTAGAGTATAGTACCAGACCAGAACAAGGCCTCGCTTAGGGTTAGGTTATAGAGCTGTAGAGTATTATACCAGACCAGAACAAGGCCTCATTTAGAGGTAGAGTATAGGACCAGAACAAGGCCTCGTTTATAGAGCTGTAGAGTATTATAGAGCTGTAGAGTATTGTACCAGACCAGAACAAGGCCTCGTTTAGGGTTAGGTTATAGAGCTGTAGAGTATTATACAAGACCAGAACAAGGCCTTGTTTAGGGTTATAGAGCTGCTGTAGAGTATAGTACCAGACCAGAACAAGGCCTCGTTTAGGGTTATATAGCTGTAGAGTAGTACAAGACCAGAACAAGGCCTCGTTTTAGGGGTTAGGGTTATAGGAGCTGTAGGGTTATACCAGACCAGAACAGGGCCTGTAGGGTTAGTATTGTAGAGTATTGTACCAGACCAGAACAAGGCCTCGTTTAGGTTAGGTTATAGAGCTGTAGAGTATAGTACCAGACCAGAACAAGGCCTCATTTAAGGTTAGAGTTATAGACCAGCTGTAGGTTATAGTGTAGATTATACAGACCAGAACAAGGCCTCGCTAGGGTTATAGAGCTGTAGAGTATAGTACCAGACCAGAACAAGGCCTCGTTTAGGTTATAGAGCTGTAGAGTATTATGCAAGACCAGAACAAGGCCTCATTTAGGGTTAGGGTTATAGAGCTGTAGAGTATAGTACCAGACCAGAACAAGGCCTCGTTTAGGGTTAGGGTTATAGAGCTGTAGAGTATTATACAAGACCAGAACAAGGCCTCGTTTAGGGTTATAGAGCTGTAGAGTATAGTACCAGACCAGAACAAGGCCTCATTTAGGGTTAGGGTTATAGAGCTGTAGAGTATTATGCAAGACCAGAACAAGGCCTCGTTTAGGGTTATAGAGCTGTAGAGTATTGTACCAGACCAGAACAAGGCCTCATTAAGGGGTTATAGAGCTGTAGAGTATTATACAAGACCAGAACATGGCCTTGTTTAGGGTTATAGAGCTGTAGAGATAGAGACCAGAACACGGCCTGTTTAGGGTTATAGAGCTGTAGAGCATTATACAAGACCAGAACAAGGCCTCATTTAGGGTTATAGAGCTGTAGAGTATTGTACCAGACCAGAACAAGGCCTCGTTTAGGGTTAGGGTTATAGAGCTGTAGAGTATTATGCAAGACCAGAACAAGGCCTCGTTTAGGGTTATAGAGCTGTAGAGTATTGTACCAGACCAGAACAAGGCCTCATTTAGGGTTATAGAGCTGTAGAGTATTATACAAGACCAGAACAAGGCCTTGTTTCGGGTTATAGAGCTGTAGAGTATTATACAAGACCAGAACAAGGCCTTGTTTAGGGTTATAGAGCTGTAGAGTATTATACAAGACCAGAACAAGGCCTCATTTAGGGTTAGGGTTATAGAGATGTAGAGTATTTTACCAGACCAGAACAAGGCCTCGTTTAGGGTTAGGGTTATAGAGCTGTAGAGTATTTTACCAGACCAGAACAAGGCCTCGTTTAGGTTAGGGTTATAGAGCTGTAGAGTATAGTACCAGATCAGAACAAGGCCTCGTTTAGGGTTATAGAGCTGTAGAGTATTATACAAGGCCAGAACAAGGCCTCGTTTAGGGTTATAGAGCTGTAGAGTATAGTACCAGACCAGAACAAGGCCTTGTTTAGGGTTAGGGTTATAGAGCTGTAGAGTATTGTACCAGACCAGTACAAGGCCTCGTTTAGGTTTAGGGTTATAGAGCTGTAGAGTATAGTACCAGAACAAGGCCTCGTTTAGGGTCAGGGTTATAGAGTTGTAGAGTATAGTACCAGACCAGAACAGGGCCTCATTTAGGTTAAGGTTATAGAGCTGTAGAGTATTGTACCAGACCAGAACAAGGCCTCGTTTAGGGTTAGGGTTATAGAGCTGTAGAGTATTGTACCAGGCCAGAACAAGGCCTCGTTTAGGGTTAGGTTATAGAGCTGTAGAGTATAGTACCAGACCAGAACAAGGCCTCGTTTAGGGTTATAGAGCTGTAGAGTATAGTACCAGACCAGAACAAAGCCTCGTTTAGGGTTAAGGTTATAGAGCTGTAGATTATTGTACCAGACCAGAACAAGGCCTCGTTGAGGGTTATAGAGCTGTAGAGTATTGTACCAGATCAGAACAAGGCCTCGTTTAGGGTTATAGAGCTGTAGAGTATAGTACCAGACCAGAACAAGGCCTCCTTTAGGGTTAGGGTTATAGAGCTGTAGAGTATTGTACCAGACCAGAACAAGGCCTCGGTTAGGGTTATAGAGCTGTAGAGTATAGTACCAGACCAGAACAAGGCCTCGTTTAGGTTAGGGTTATAGAGCTGTAGAGTATTATACAAGACCAGAACAAGGCCTCGTTTAGGGTTATAGAGCTGTAGAGTATAGTACCAGACCAGAACAAGGCCTCGTTTAGGGTTAGGGTTATAGAGCTGTAGAGTATTATACAAGACCAGAACAAGGCCTCGTTTAGGATTATAGAGCTGTAGAGTATTGTACCAGACCAGAACAAGGCCTCGTTTAGGGTTAGTGTTATAGAGCTGTAGAATATTATACAAGACCAGAACAAGGCCTTGTTTAGGGTTAGGGTTATAGAGCTGTAGAGTATAGTACCAGACCAGAACAAGGCTCGTTTAGGGTTAGGGTTATAGAGCTGTAGAGTATAGTACCAGACCAGAACAAGGCCTCGTTTAGGTTAGGGTTATAGAGCTGTAGAGTATAGTACCAGACCAGAACAGGGCCTCGTTTAGGTTAAGGTTATAGAGCTGTAGAGTATTGTACCAGACCAGAACAAGGCCTCGTTTAGGTTAGGGTTATAGAGCTGTAGAGTATTGTACAAGACCAGAACAAGGCCTCATTTAAGGTTAGGTTATAGAGCTGTAGAGTATAGTACCAGACCAGAACAAGGCCTCATTAAGGGGTTATAGAGCTGTAGAGTATTATACAAGACCAGAACAAGGCCTTGTTTAGGGTTATAGAGCTGTAGAGATAGTACCAGACCAGAACAAGGCCTTGTTTAGGGTTATATAGCTGTGAGTATTATACAAGACCAGAACAAGGCCTCATTTAGGTTAGGGTTATAGAGCTGTAGAGTATAGTACCAGACCAGAACAAGGCCTCGTTTAGGGTTAGGTTATAGAGCTGTATAGACCAGAACTGCTTTAGGCTTATAGAGCTGTAGAGTATGTACCAGACCAGAACAAGGCCTCGTTTAGGTTATAGAGTTAGGTTATAGAGCTGTAGAGTATTATGCAAGACCAGAACAAGGCCTCGTTTAGGGTTATAGAGCTGTAGAGTATTGTACCAGACCAGAACAAGGCCTCATTTAGGGGTTATAGAGCTGTAGAGTTTATACACAAGACCAGAACAAGGCCTTGTTTAGGTTATAGAGCTGTAGAGTATTATACAAGACCAGAACAATGCCTTGTTTAGGGTTATAGAGCTGTAGAGTATTATACAAGACCAGAACAAGGCCTCATTTATGGTTAGGGTTATAGAGATGTAGAGTATTTTACCAGACCAGAACAAGGCCTCGTTTAGGGTTAGGGTTATAGAGCTGTAGAGTATTTACCAGACCAGAACAAGGCCTCGTTTAGGGTTAGGTTATAGAGCTGTAGAGTATAGTACCAGATCAGAACAAGGCCTCGTTTAGGGTTATAGAGCTGTAGAGTATTATACAAGGCCAGAACAAGGCCTCGTTTAGGGTTATAGAGCTGTAGAGTATAGTACCAGACCAGAACAAGGCCTTGTTTAGGTTAGGTTATAGAGCTGTAGAATATTGTACCAGACCAGTACAAGGCCTCGTTTAGGTTTAGGGTTATAGAGCTGTAGAGTATAGTACCAGAACAAGGCCTCGTTTAGGGTCAGGGTTATAGAGTTGTAGAGTATAGTACCAGACCAGAACAGGGCCTCATTTAGGTTAAGGTTATAGAGCTGTAGAGTATTGTACCAGACCAGAACAAGGCCTCGTTTAGGGTTAGGGTTATAGAGCTGTAGAGTATTGTACCAGGCCAGAACAAGGCCTCGTTTAGGGTTAGGGTTATAGAGCTGTAGAGTATAGTACCAGACCAGAACAAGGCCTCGTTTAGGGTTATAGAGCTGTAGAGTATAGTACCAGACCAGAACAAAGCTTCGTTTAGGGTTAAGGTTATAGAGCTGTAGATTATTGTACCAGACCAGAACAAGGCCTCGTTTAGGGTTATAGAGCTGTAGAGTATTGTACCAGATCAGAACAAGGCCTCGTTTAGGGTTATAGAGCTGTAGAGTATAGTACCAGACCAGAACAAGGCCTCGTTTAGGGTTAGGGTTATAGAGCTGTAGAGTATTATACAAGACCAGAACAAGGCCTCGTTTAGGGTTAGGGTTATAGAGCTGTAGAGTATTATACAAGACCAGAACAAGGCCTCGTTTAGGGTTATAGAGCTGTAGAGTATAGTACCAGACCAGAACAAGGCCTCGTTTAGGGTTAGGTTATAGAGCTGTAGAGTATAGTTCCAGACCAGAACAAGGCCCCGTTTAGGGTTATAGAGCTGTAGAGTATTATACAAGACCAGAACAAGGCCTCGTGTAGGGTTAGGGTTATAGAGCTGTAAGTATTATACAAGACCAGAACAAGGCCTCGTTTAGGCTTATAGAGCTGTAGAGTATTATACAAGACCAGAACAAGGCCTCGTTTAGGGTTAGGGTTATAGAGCTGTAGAGTATTATACAAGACCAGAACAGGGCCTGCATTTAGGGTTATAGAGCTGTAGAGTATAGTACCAGACCATAACAAGGCCTCGTTTAGGGTTAGGGTTATAGAGCTGTAGAGTATAGTTCCAGACCAGAACAAGGCCCCGTTTAGGTTATAGAGCTGTAGAGTATTATACAAGACCAGAACAAGGCCTCGTTTAGGGTTAGGATTATAGAGCTGTAGAGTATAGTACCAGACCAGAACAAGGTTTAACACAGCTTTAATAACAAGGCATTTTGTTTCATTACTACAACAATATTAAGTTTTGCTGCCCAAATACATGAGGACATCTTTTCCACAGGGCCACGGTTGAGTAATATTGGTTAATCTTTTCCACAGGGCCATTTGTTGAGATATATCCGATCCTCGTTTGCTAAGTCAAACGACACCGCTGGTTCTGCTCACACTGCCTACCCTGTGCTCTGACCTCTTTCTCCCCCTCTCTCCAGATGAAATCTCGCGTCTTGTGACGGCCGGCCGCCCAACAACCTGCCCGCTTGACCCTATCCCCTCCCCTCTTCTCCAGACCATTTCCGGAGACCTTCTCCCTTACCTCACCTCGCTCATCAACTCATCCTGACCGCTGGCTACGTCCCTTCCGTCTTCAAGAGAGCGAGAGTTGCACCCCTTCTGAAAAAACCTACACTCGATCCTCCGATGTCAACAATTACAGACCAGTATCCCTTCTTTCTTTTCTCTCCAAAACTCTTGAACGTGCCGTCCTTGGCCAGCTCTCCCGCTATCTCTCTCTGAATGACCTTCTTGATCCAAATCAGTCAGGTTTCAAGACTAGTCATTCAACTGGAGACTGCTCTCCTCTGTATCACGGAGGCGCTCCGCACTGCTAAAGCTAACTCTCTCTCCTCTGCTCTCATCCTTCTAGATCTATCGGCTGCCTTCGATACTGTGAACCATCAGTTCCTCCTCCCCACCCTCTCCGAGTTGGGCATCTCTCGGCGCGGCCCACACTTGGTTGCGTCCTACCTGACAGGTCGCTCCTACCAGGTGGCGTGGCGAGAATCTGTCTCCTCACCACGCGCTCTCACCACTGGTGTCCCCCAGGGCTCTGTTCTAGGCCCTCTCCTATTCTCGCTATACACCAAGTCACTTGGCTCTGTCATAACCTCACATGGTCTCTCCCTATCATTGCTATGCAGACGACACACAACTAATCTTCTCCTTTCCCCCTTCTGATGACCAGGTGGCGAATCGCATCTCTGCATGTCTGGCAGACATATCAGTGTGGATGACGGATCACCACCTCAAGCTGAACCTCGGCAAGACGGAGCTGCTCTTCCTCCCGGGGAAGGACTGCCCGTTCCATGATCTCGCCATCACGGTTGACAACTCCATTGTGTCCTCCTCCCAGAGCGCTAAGAACCTTGGTGTGATCCTGGACAACACCCTGTCGTTCTCAACCAACATCAAGGCGGTGGCCCGTTCCTGTAGGTTCATGCTCTACAACATCCAGAGTACGACCCTGCCTCACACACAGGAAGCGGCGCAGGTCCTAATCCAGGCACTTGTCATCTCCCGTCTGGATTACTGCAACTCGCTGTTGGCTGGGCTCCCTGCCTGTGCCATTAAACCCCTTCAACTCATCCAGAACGCCGCAGCCCGTCTGGTGTTCAACCTTCCCAAGTTCTCTCACGTCACCCGCTCCTCCGTTCTCTCCACTGGCTTCCAGTTGAAGCTCGCATCCGCTACAAGACCATGGTGCTTGCCTGCGGAGCTGTGAGGGGAACGGCACCTCAGTACCTCAGGCTCTGATCAGGCCCTACACCCAAACAAAGGGCACTGCGTTCATCCACCTCTGGCCTGCTCGCCTCCCTACCACTGAGGAAGTACAGCTCCCGCTCAGCCCAGTCAAAACTGTTCGCTGCTCTGGCCCCCAATGCTGGAACAAACTCCCTCCACGACGCCAGGACAGGCGGTCAATCACCACCTTCCGGAGACACCTGAAACCCCACCTCTTTAAGGAATACCTAGGATAGGATAAGTATCCCCCCTTTAAGATTTAGATGCACTATTGTAAAAGTGACTGTTCCATACTGGATGTCATAAGGTGAATGCACCAATTTGTAAGTCGTTCTGGATAAGAGCGTCTGCTAAATGACTTAAATGTAAATGTAAATATATTGGTTAATCTTTTCCACAGGGCCACGTGTTGAGATATATTGTTTGTGTTGTCTTGCCAACTCCTATGGTCGTTACCTAGCCTGGTCCCAGATCTGTGTGTGTTGTCTTGTCAACTCCTATGGTCGTTACCTAGCCTGGTCCCAGATCTGTGTGTGTTGTCTTGTCAACTCCTATGGTCGTTACCTAGCCTGGTCCCAGATCTGTGTGTGTTGTCTTGTCAACTCCTATGGTCATTACCTAGCCTGGTCCCAGATCTGTGT
>NW_025752128.1:0-13375 GCF_021184085.1 Oncorhynchus gorbuscha | reverse complement strand
GATTCCAATTGATCAGACCAGTATGAATGGTTCTAGTCACGGGTACATCCTGTTTGAGTTTCTACCAATAGGACGGCAGGAGCAAAATGGAGTCCTGGTCGAATTTGATATTGTTCTGAAGCCCGAAGGGTCTTCCTAATGATTGGTATACTCAGTGTGTGATCGAAGAATGTTGCTCTTATACAGACTGTAATGGGATCTGTATTTGGAACTTTTGTGCTGACATCGTGAGAAATAATGATTGCAGTAAGCATGACTCAATGTTCACACACCCATGGCTGAAAAAATCTATTCAGCTTCTATCAAATTTGGAAGTTAAAGTAGTGTGCCTTTTACAGGCGCATTGACACAAAGTTTCAAATACAGATCCCATTACAGACTGTATAAGTGCTACGATCACAGACTGAGTATACCAAACATTAGGAACACCCCCTTTGGCTTCAGAACAGCCTCAATTCGTTGGGGCATGGACTCTAAAATGTGCCGAAAGCATTTCACAGGGATGCTGGCCCATGTTGACTCCAATTTCTCCCATAGCTGTGTACATCTGGCTAGATGTCTTTTGGGTGGTGGACCATTCGTGATCCCTTGGGACACTGTAAGTCGCTCTGGATAAGAGCGTCTGCTAAATGACTTAAATGTAATGTAAATGTGAGTGGCGGACACTGTCTCATCAATGGCCTGTAGTGGAGCAGGTTGAGAGCTCCAAGTTCCTTGGTGTCCCACATCACCAACAAACTATCATGGTCCAAACACGCCAAGACAGTTGTGAAGAGGGCATGACAACGCTATTCCCCCTCAGGAGAATCAAAGATTTGGCATGGGTCCTCAGATTCTAGAAAAGTTATACAGCTGCACCATCAAGAGCATCCTGACTGGTTGCATCACCGCCTGGTACGACCCAACTGCTCGGCCTCCGACCGGGCTTACTACAGAGTAATGCGTGGGGCCAAGCTTCCTGCCATCCAGGACCTCTATACCAGGAGGTGTCAGAGGAAGGCCCTAAAAATTGCCGAAGACTCAAGCCACCCTAGTCATAGACTGTTCTCTCTGATACCTATTAGCTATTTACATTGTGTCGTGTTATATGCAAACAAAAAAGTCAAATTCACTGTGCTGATGGGAAGAGGGGTATCCTAAGAAAAAGCTAGATCTACTCAGGGTTTTCTAAAGCTAACCAGCTTCAGTTAGCTTCACATTCCAGCTCAGGCTTCATCCGTACTACGACAGTGGATATTGCTCGTCCGACAGCCGCAAACTCTAGCAAATTATAACCAGGCTTGGCTAGTGAACTCTGAACCATTAATCCAGGGCGAGTCAGTGACACATTTTCATTAGTGCCGAATTCAAAATGAAAGTTCAGCAGGCTATGGTGTGAAAGAAGCTTTGAGAAGTGCCCTCTTTTTTATTACGTGTTGTTAATGCCGTCTTTTGTGTGCTTATCAATGCACAAGAACCTTTTCCCCCCACTCCTATCTATTTATTTTTTATTACGTCATACGAAGGTGATACACTGGCTGAAGTTTAAAATGCTTTCTGTCATTACTGAATATGTAATGTGTACTGTGATATTTTGACAACTGTTTTTTTGCCCCTCAAAAAACATTTGATTAATAAAATATTTTATCAGTTGTCTTCCTCGAATGAAGAGGGTGATCACGCTATCTGTCTGTGTTTTTTGCAGTAGGATTGGATAGAGCACAATCACTGCAGGTGTGTGTCTCATTCCCGTGTTAGTGAGCAAGTGAGCATTGTCAAATCAAAACCCAACCTTAAAGTAAGTCATGATGAACTCACTGACACAACTCAGTTTTGGACAAGACTGACTTTATTATTAAGAAAATTATCCTATTTACACCTTGTAAATTTTGACACTGTAATAAGTTTCTGACTAATATTGGTGCCACATAGCCCATTTTCTATTTTAAGTTTAAGTTGTTTTGCCTTCAGTCATCATCATCAGGAGGATGTGGCAAGTGACATTTTGCTTCTTGAAAATCCTATATCTTGAAAACCTGACTGCTGACATGCAAAATATTTTGGGACTGTATCAACAGTGGACTAATAAAAAATAAATCAAAAGTTCTTTCTTTCTTTTAACGCAGGACATCAATGACAAACGATGTAAGGAATAATAGCGCCATTTCGTGGCAGCAGGGCTACTACCTAGAGTAGCCAATATTGGGGTAAAAGCCAGTAAGCACACGGATACAATGCTTACAAGCAACAGTACAACCATCATGACTACTTTTAATTAAACATTTTTACAGTTATTTGTAACAGTGAAATATGACTCAGACTCATCCCCTGGCTTTAAAACAGAAGTCCAAACTCTCGTGGTAAGGTAGTTGCATGGTTAGTAACCTCATCCAAAGAGGAACAAGTGAAGTGAGAGATTTTGCACACACCAAAATCTGTCCAAAATAACCCCAATTAACTTCTATGGGCTTAATATGCAGACATAGGCGTGTCACCTGCCTTCCTGCCTTTGGGACAAAAACTCCCATTGTTAGTGCAGAGACACGAGCATCTCGTCATTATACACAGATCTCTGCTTCATCCCCAGGCTATTGCGCACAGAGCATATAAGCCTTGGATATTATCAACCACTCAATGTGGTAAGAGGTGAGAGGTGTTGTTGATTCTTTCTGCCCAGAGGCCAAATGCAAGCACTCCAGCAATCACTGACTGGAAATGAGGATGCTGCTCTCAGATGCAGGCTAGGCCATGTATATGGTCATATGCAGCAGTGTGTAGGAGGGAGATTCTGAGATGTGAGAAGTATGCAGGGCCTGGGACAAAGGAATGTCTAGTATTGGTGGAAAAACTGTCTCAATTGGGTGCCCATGTTGTTGGGGATCAGAAGTCCCCGGTGCGAGAGAGACAGGTTGAGGTTGCCAGGGTGCGAGTAGAACAGAAGGTGTCATATGCTGAGGCAGTGATGAGAATAGAGGATGATGGGTCAAGGGTGAATAGTTGGTCTAAGCCAATACAGAGTGAAACACATTTTTACTTCAGTGAGGTTGGCTTCTAAGCATTCATTGCCATAGTTATCACCTGACTGCAGAAATGGAATGTAAAATCACAGAATTATAGATGTTGTGATGGAAGCTGCAGAGAAGTGTGTGGATGCCTGATGAAGACCTAAGGGTCGAAACGCTGTAAATAAATATAACCTGGGAGCATGGGCAGCAGTGTGCAGCGTTTTCCTTTCTTTTTTCCAAGTATGTGGGTGTACAATGTTTTACTGCAGAAGAGTTATAAGGTACCTTTCCATCGACACAGCTCCATCCATTACCATGTGCCTGTCCTCCCCAATTAAGGCGCCACCCACCTGTATTGTAGGGTTTTTGAATCACAGAGGGTAACATGATCGACCACACACTCCCGCACAGTAGGTGGCGGAATGCACAAACAAAATGTGCAAGCACCATGATAAAAAAGAAGAAGAAGTACCACTTAAAGTTGTCCACTTAAAGCAATGTCTGAGCAGGGGAACGCAACCCTAGTATGTTTGGAGAACAGCGCTGCAAGGTTTGGCCAGTGTATTTCTATCAAAACGCGCGCACACAGGAATTGTATGAAATTGGTAACTACAAAACGTTACCTTCGATTCGCTGTGGAAATCGAGCAGTTGAAGGGATAAGTACGGTAAGAGTAACACACGTTTTGTAAACAGGGCGAAATTGGTCTGTAATTTGTTAATCTCATGCACTTGGACGGAGAAAATGACTACTTCACTCGCAAGCATACACATTGTATTGTCTTGCTCATGCCAAGCCTGGGCGAAGTTATCTTGGCTAAGTCAAGTACCACTGCCAACATTTCAGTAATACAATGAGCAACGTTCTGCCAAACTTGTGGATGTAATGACAATGGGTACAAAGTATTTGCAATTAGTAATACAGATAAAAGGGTCAATCCACCAATGGAGTACATTTTGGGTAATGTAATTTATTTAAAAAATAATTACACCTAATCTGTGTTCTATATCGAGTACATGTTCAACTTCATAAACATGTTTTCACACATCAACGGGTTAAATAAAAATAACGTGACTAGTAAGTGCCAAGTAACAGGGTTGAGGTTATCTTAAATTAGACATTCTGTTACATGGGGACTGTAAGTGTGTTGTGTGCACCAGGGAGGGCAATTGGATGCAGACTTCAGAAATGAAAGGCTAGTAGACATGTTAACAATTTAAATGATCTATGGGTAACGGTGTTATGCTCAGTTTCCCACCACAAAACACTGGGGGGACCGAAGCTTGTAAGTCACCAGCAACAGTATAACACTACATGCCCAAAAGTATGTGGACACCTGCTCATTGAACATCTCCATTCCAAACTCATGGGCATTAATATAGATTTAGTCTCCCCATTTCCTGCTATAACAGCATCCAATCTTATGGGAAGACTTTTCCCTATATGTTGGGAAATTGCTGCAGGGACTTGCTTCCATTCAGCCACAAGTATTAGTGAGGTTGAGTGATTAGGCCTGGCTCCGAAGTTAGCAGTCCAAAGGTGTTCGATGTGGTTGAGGTCAGGCCAGTTAAGTTCTTTCACACCAATCTAGACAAACTGATTCTATTTGGACCTTGCTTTGTGCACAGGGACATTGTCATGCTGAAACAGGAAAGGGCCTTCCACAAATTTGGAAGCACAGAATCATCTAGAATGTCATTGTATGCTGTAGTGTTAAGATTTCCTTTCACTGGAACTAAGGGGCCTCGCCTGAACCATGACGACAGCCCCACACCACTATTTCTCCTCCATCTAACTTTACAGTTGGCACTATGCATTTGGGAAGGAGTGTTCTCCTTGCATCTGCTAAACCCAGATTTGTTTGTTGGCCTGCCAGATGGTGAAGTGGGATTCATCACTCCAGAGAACGCGTTTCCACTGCTCTAGTCCATTGCGGCGAGCTTTATACTACTCCAGCCAATGCTTGGCATTGCACATGGTGATCTTAGGCTTGTGTGCGGCTACTTGGCCATGGAAACTAATTTCATTAAGCTCCCAACGTACTGTTCTTGTGCTGAAGTTGCTTCGAGAGGCAGTTTGGAACTCTGTAGTGAGTGTTGCAACCAGCCAGAAATTTGACGAACTGACTTGTTGAAAAGGTGGCGTCCTATGACGGTGCCGCATTGAAAGTCACTGAGCTCTTCAGTAAGGCTGTTCTACTGCTAATGTTTGTCTATGGCGATTGCGTGGCTGAAATGGTCAATTCCTAATTTGAAGGGGTGTCCACATACTTTTGGATATATAGTGTAGGTCTAATAGACAACTGGATTCAGGATATGGTGCTTCTACATTGGAAATATAAATGGGTTATGTCCACTGAAATCTAGTGCAGGGATGGGCTACTTTGATAAGGGTGGGTGCCACAATTTCTTAACTCATTAAGGGGCTGCAGTGGCTCGCGGGTCTGCTTACCCATATCCACAAATTCAGTCAACTGATTTGTGAAATCAATCCATTTGTGCAGTTAAACTGCTTAACTCTCCTTTTGGTTGCCCAAAGCGAGATTTGGTTGGTTGTTTTTTTAAAGTACATTTTCTGTAATTCTACACTTTTGCCATGGGGCATAGACGATGTTGCTATTTTTTTAATAACATTTCCTACAGTTTTACACGTTTTGCCAAGACTGTTGACGTGTTACTATGAGGGTGACTAACAAAATCAATGGGGGGGCCCCCCTGGAGGTCACGGCCCCTTGGCGCGTGTTTAGAGAGCTGGCTAGACTGTTAATTAGTCTCAATTGTTAGTGACTGACAACTAAACTGCTGGTGCACAACCAAATTTAGAAACTGCACTTTGTGTATTCTATTATTGTAGCTCTCAAAAGTAAGTTGAGTCCTCGACTGAGGACCTAAGAGTACTCGGCAGTGAGTGTTGCAACATGGCAGACCCTGCTCTAGGAGGACTAATGCCCTTGGCCATGTATTGTTTACATCTGTTGGTGATAGTCAGTGTTACCATGGCATTACCCACCTCATTCACAACTTATCATGACAGGCTGGTGTTTTCTACAGCACACGGGAACGCATTGCATTAGATGAGGAGGTATGTGTGCGCCCGTGTTTATGCTGTACTGTATGTAGTTGCTCACACCCATGCATTCTGTGAACAAAAATAAACACCGTTGACCCTCGGCTTTGCGTTCTTTCTGCCACACAAATGCAGCCAATTTAGATGTACTGATTTTTTTTATTTTTTTTTATTGTGTGGAACCAAAGACAAAGGGAGGAAAGAATGGCCCGTTAGGTTAGAATTAATTTGGTTGGTTTAAGATGGCTATGTTCCTCATTAACATAGTGATTTTAGTGAGTTCCCAAGACTAAATTGATGTAAGCACAAATTCTGAGAGGATGAAATTTGTTGTGTTGGCAATAGTGATGCTGACTAACTGCTGACTGGGTCCCAGAGGGTGGTGGCCTGGATATATAGGGAAGAGAATCTTCACTAGCAGTTCATTGCTGACAGAGGTGAATGCAGCTAACTAGGAAGGTCAACAACTGTTTATGTATGTTACTGCACCAGATATGAGACGGCTATAAACCATTCCTCTGCATGAGATGAAGGTTTATTATTGTTCAAACTTCCATGGCTACTGAAATGTTTTACATTTTATAGTGATACTATCATTGTAAACTGTGTAGATTTCTCAATTGCTCTGTAAGCTTTCACAAGGATTCCAATTGATCAGACCAGTATGAATGGTTCTAGTCACGGGTACATCCTGTTTGAGTTTCTACCAATAGGACGGCAGGAGCAAAATGGAGTCCTGGTCGAATTTGATATTGTTCTGAAGCCCGAAAGGGGGTCTTCCTAATGATTGGTATACTCAGTGTGTGATCGAAGAATGTTGCTCTTATACAGACTGTAATGGGATCTGTATTTGGAACTTTTGTGCTGACATCGTGAGAAATAATGATTGCAGTAAGCATGACTCAATGTTCACACACCCATGGCTGAAAAATCTATTCAGCTTCTATCAAATTTGGAAGTTAAAGTAGTGTGCCTTTTACAGGCGCATTGACACAAAGTTTCAAATACAGATCCCATTACAGACTGTATAAGTGCTACGATCACAGACTGAGTATACCAAACATTAGGAACACCCCCTTTGGCTTCAGAACAGCCTCAATTCGTTGGGGCATGGACTCTAAAATGTGCCGAAAGCATTTCACAGGGATGCTGGCCCATGTTGACTCAATTTCTCCCATAGCTGTGTACATCTGGCTAGATGTCTTTTGGGTGGTGGACCATTCGTGATCCACATGGGACACTGTAAGTCGCTCTGGATAAGAGCGTCTGCTAAATGACTTAAATGTAATGTAAATGTGGTGACGGACACTGTCTCATCAATGGCCTGTAGTGGAGCAGGTTGAGAGCTCCAAGTTCCTTGGTGTCCACATCACCAACAAACTATCATGGTCCAAACACGCCAAGACAGTTGTGAAGAGGCATGACAACGCCTATTCCCCCCAGGAGAATCAAAGATTTGGCATGGGTCCTCAGATTCTGAAAAAGTTATACAGCTGCACCATCAAGAGCATCCTGACTGGTTGCATCACCGCCTGGTACGACAACTGCTCGGCCTCCGACCGCGAAGCACTACAGAGAAGTAATGCGTGGGGCCAAAGCTTCCTGCCATCCAGGACCTCTATACCAGGAGGTGTCAGAGGAAGGCCCTAAAAATTGCCGAAGACTCAAGCCACCCTAGTCATAGACTGTTCTCTCTGATACCTATTAGCTATTTACATTGTGTCGTGTTATATGCAAACAAAGTCAAATTCACTGTGCTGATGGGAAGAGGGGTATCCTAAGAAGAAAGCTAGATCTACTCAGGGTTTTCTAAAGCTAACCAGCTTCATTAGCTTCACATTCCAGCTCAGGCTTCATCCGTACTACGACAGTGGATATTGCTCGTCCGACAGCCGCAAACTCTAGCAGAATTATAACCAGGCTTGGCTAGTCGAACTCTGAACCATTAATCAGGGCGAGTCAGTGACACATTTTCATTAGTGCCGAATTCAAATGAAAGTTCAGCAGGCTATGGTGTGAAAGAAGCTTTGAGAAGTGCCCTCTTTTTTTATTACGTGTTGTTAATGCCGTCTTTTGTGTGCTTATCAATGCACAAGAACCTTTTCCCCCCACTCCTATCTATTTATTTTTTTATTACGTCATACGAAAAGGTGATACACTGGCTGAAGTTTAAAATGCTTTCTGTCATTACTGAATATGTAATGTGTACTGTGATATTTTGACAACTGTTTTTTTGCCCCTCAAAAACATTTGATTAATAAAATATTTTATCAGTTGTCTTCCTCGAATGAAAGAGGGTGATAACGCTATCTGTCTGTGTTTTTGCAGTAGGATGGGATAGAGCACAATCACTGCAGGTGTGTGTCTCATTCCGTGTTAGTGAAGCAAGTGAGCATTGTCAAATCAAAACCCAACCTTAAAGTAGAGTCATGATGAACTCACTGACACAACTCAGTTTTGGACAAGACTGACTTTATTATTAAGAAAATTATCCTATTTACACCTTGTAAATTTTGACACTGTAATAAGTTTCTGACTAATATTGGTGCCCATAGCCCATTTTTCTGTTTAAGTTTAAGTTGTTTTGCCTTCAGTCATCATCATCAGGAGGATGTGGCAGAGTGACATTTGCTTCTTGAAAATCCTATATCTTGAAAACCTGACTGCTGACATAAATATTTTGGGACTGTATCAACAGTGGACTAATAAAATAAATCAAAGTTCTTTCTTTCTTTTAACGCAGGACATCAATGACAAGCGATGTAAGGGAATAATAGCGCCATTTAGTGGCAGCAGGGCTACTACCTAGGTAGCCAATAGTAGGAGTAAAAGCCAGTAAGCACACGGATACAATGCTTACACAAGGCAACAGTACAACCATCATGACTACTTTTAATTAAACATTTTTACAGTTATTTGTAACGAGTGAAATATGACTCAGACTCATCCCCTGGCTTTAAAACAGAAGTCCAAACTCTCGTGGTAAGGTAGTTGCATGGTTAGTAACCTCATCAAAAGAGGAACAAGTGAAGTGAGAGATTTTGCACACACAAAATCTGTCCAAAATAACCCCAGTACTTCTATGGGCTTAATATGCAGACATAAGGCGTGTCACCTGCCTTCCTGCCTTTGGGACAAAAACTCCCATTGTTAGTGCAGAGACACGAGCATCTCGTCATTATACACAGATCTCTGCTTCATCCCCAGGCTATTGCGCACAGAGCATATAAGCCTTGGATAATATCAACCACTCAATGTGGTAAGGGTGAGAGGTATTGTTGATTCTTTCTGCCCAGAGGCCAAATGCAAGCACTCCAGCAATCACTGACTGGAAATGAGGATGCTGCTCTCAGATGCAGGCTAGGCCATGTATATGGTCATATGCAGCAGTGTGTAGGAGGGAGATTCTGAGATGTGAGAAGTATGCAGGGCCTGGGACAAAGGAATGTCTAGTATTGGTGGAAAAACTGTCTCAATTGGGTGCCCATGTTGTTGGGGATCAGAAGTCCCCGGTGCGAGAGAGACAGGTTGAGGTTGCCAGGGTACGAGTAGAACAGAAGGTGTCATATGCTGAGGCAGTGATGAGAATAGAGGATGATGGGTCAAGGGTGAATAGTTGGTCTAAGCCAATACAGAGTGAAACACATTTTTACTTCAGTGAGGTTGGCTTCTAAGCATTCATTGCCATAGTTATCACCTGACTGCAGAAATGGAATGTAAAATCACAGAATTATAGATGTTGTGATGGAAGCTGCAGAGAAGTGTGTGGATGCCTGATGAAGACCTAAGGGTCGAAACGCTGTAAATAAATATAACCTGGGAGCATGGGCAGCAGTGTGCAGCGTTTTCCTTTCTTTTTCCAAGTATGTGGGTGTACAATGTTTTACTGCAGAAGAGTTATAAGGTACCTTTCCATCGACACAGCTCCATCCATTACCATGTGCCTGTCCTCCCCAATTAAGGCGCCACCCACCTGTATTGTAGGGTTTTTGAATCACAGAGGGTAACATGATCGACCACACACTCCCGCACAGTAGGTGGCGGAATGCACAAAACAAAATGTGCAAGCACCATGATAAAAAAGAAGAAGAAGTACCACTTAAAGTTGTCCACTTAAAGCAATGTCTGAGCAGGGGAACGCAACCCTAGTATGTTTGGAGAACAGCGCTGCAAGGTTTGGCCAGTGTATTTCTATCAAAACGCGCGCACACAGGAATTGTATGAAATTGGTAACTACAAAACGTTACCTTCGATTCGCTGTGGAAATCGAGCAGTTGAAGGGATAAGTACGGTAAGAGTAACACACGTTTTGTAAACAGGGCGAAATTGGTCTGTAATTTGTTAATCTCATGCACTTGGACGGAGAAAATGACTACTTCACTCGCAAGCATACACATTGTATTGTCTTGCTCATGCCAAGCCTGGGCGAAGTTATCTTGGCTAAGTCAAGTACCACTGCCAACATTTCAGTAATACAATGAGCAACGTTCTGCCAAACTTGTGGATGTAATGACAATGGGTACAAAGTATTTGCAATTAGTAATACAGATAAAAGGGTCAATCCACCAATGGAGTACATTTTGGGTAATGTAATTTATTTAAAAAATAATTACACCTAATCTGTGTTCTATATCGAGTACATGTTCAACTTCATAAACATGTTTTCACACATCAACGGGTTAAATAAAAATAACGTGACTAGTAAGTGCCAAGTAACAGGGTTGAGGTTATCTTAAATTAGACATTCTGTTACATGGGGACTGTAAGTGTGTTGTGTGCACCAGGGAGGGGCAATTGGATGCAGACTTCAGAAATGAAAGGCTAGTAGACATGTTAACAATTTAAATGATCTATGGGTAACGGTGTTATGCTCAGTTTCCCACCACAAAACACTGGGGGGACCGAAGCTTGTAAGTCACCAGCAACAGTATAACACTACATGCCCAAAAGTATGTGGACACCTGCTCATTGAACATCTCCATTCCAAACTCATGGGCATTAATATAGATTTAGTCTCCCCATTTCCTGCTATAACAGCATCCAATCTTATGGGAAGACTTTTCCCTATATGTTGGGAAATTGCTGCAGGGACTTGCTTCCATTCAGCCACAAGTATTAGTGAGGTTGAGTGATTAGGCCTGGCTCGAAGTTAGCAGTCCAAAGGTGTTCGATGTGGTTGAGGTCAGGCCAGTTAAGTTCTTTCACACCAATCTAGACAAACTGATTCTATTTGGACCTTGCTTTGTGCACAGGGACATTGTCATGCTGAAACAGGAAAGGGCCTTCCACAAATTTGGAAGCACAGAATCATCTAGAATGTCATTGTATGCTGTAGTGTTAAGATTTCCTTTCACTGGAACTAAGGGGCCTCGCCTGAACCATGACGACAGCCCCACACCACTATTTCTCCTCCATCTAACTTTACAGTTGGCACTATGCATTTGGGAAGGGAGTGTTCTCCTTGCATCTGCTAAACCCAGATTTGTTTGTTGGCCTGCCAGATGGTGAAGTGGGATTCATCACTCCAGAGAACGCGTTTCCACTGCTCTAGTCCATTGCGGCGAGCTTTATACTACTCCAGCCAATGCTTGGCATTGCACATGGTGATCTTAGGCTTGTGTGCGGCTACTTGGCCATGGAAACTAATTTCATTAAGCTCCCAACGTACTGTTCTTGTGCTGAAGTTGCTTCGAGAGGCAGTTTGGAACTCTGTAGTGAGTGTTGCAACCAGCCAGAAATTTGACGAACTGACTTGTTGAAAAGGTGGCGTCCTATGACGGTGCCGCATTGAAAGTCACTGAGCTCTTCAGTAAGGCTGTTCTACTGCTAATGTTTGTCTATGGCGATTGCGTGGCTGAAATGGTCAATTCCTAATTTGAAGGGTGTCCACATACTTTTGGATATATAGTGTAGGTCTAATAGACAACTGGATTCAGGATATGGTGCTTCTACATTGGAAATATAAATGGGTTATGTCCACTGAAATCTAGTGCAGGGATGGGCTACTTTGATAAGGGTGGGTGCCACAATTTCTTAACTCATTAAGGGGCTGCAGTGGCTCGCGGGTCTGCTTACCCATATCCACAAATTCAGTCAACTGATTTGTGAAATCAATACATTTGTGCAGTTAAACTGCTTAACTCTCCTTTTTTTGCCCAAGCGAGATTTGGTTGGTTGTTTTAAAGTACATTTTCTGTAATTCTACACTTTTTGCCATGGGGCATAGACGATGTTACTATTTTTAATAACATTTCCTACAGTTTTACACGTTTGCCAAGACTGTTGACGTGTTACTATGAGGGTGACTAACAAAATCAGTGGGGGGCCCCCTGGAGGTCACGGCCCCTTGGCGCGTGTTTAGAGAGCTGGCTAGACTGTTAATTAGTCTCAATTGTTAGTGACTGACAACTAAACTGCTGGTGCACAACCAAATTTAGAAACTGCACTTTGTGTATTCTATTATTGTAGCTCTCAAAAGTAAGTTGAGTCCTCGACTGAGGACCTAAGAGTACTCGGCAGTGAGTGTTGCAACATGGCAGACCCTGCTCTAGGAGGACTAATGCCCTTGGCCATGTATTGTTTACATCTGTTGGTGATAGTCAGTGTTACCATGGCATTACCCACCTCATTCACAACTTATCATGACAGGCTGGTGTTTTCTACAGCACACGGGAACGCATTGCATTAGATGAGGAGGTATGTGTGCGCCCGTGTTTATGCTGTACTGTATGTAGTTGCTCACACCCATGCATTCTGTGAACAAAAATAAACACCGTTGACCCTCGGCTTTGCGTTCTTTCTGCCACACAAATGCAGCCAATTTAGATGTACTGATTTTTTTTATTTTTTTTTATTGTGTGGAACCAAAGACAAAGGGAGGAAAGAATGGCCCGTTAGGTTAGAATTAATTTGGTTGGTTTAAGATGGCTATGTTCCTCATTAACATAGTGATTTTAGTGAGTTCCCAAGACTAAATTGATGTAAGCACAAATTCTGAGAGGATGAAATTTGTTGTGTTGGCAATAGTGATGCTGACTAACTGCTGACTGGGTCCCAGAGGGTGGTGGCCTGGATATATAGGGAAGAGAATCTTCACTAGCAGTTCATTTGCTGACAGAGGTGAATGCAGCTAACTAGGAAGGTCAACAACTGTTTATGTATGTTACTGCACCAGATATGAGACGGCTATAAACCATTCCTCTGCATGAGATGAAGGTTTATTATTGTTCAAACTTCCATGGCTACTGAAATGTTTTACATTTTATAGTGATACTATCATTGTAAACTGTGTAGATTTCTCAATTGCTCTGTAAGCTTTCACAAGG